>NC_057391.1:74636655-74936655 GCF_019320065.1 Cervus canadensis
AGGTTGATTCCTCCAGTTCCATTCTTCTTTCTCAAGATTACTTTGGCTATTCGAGGTTTTTTGTATTTCCATACAAATTGTGAAATTCTTTGGTCTAGTTCTGTGAAAAATACCGTTGGTAGCTTGATAGGGATTGCATTGAATCTATAGATTGCTTTGGGTAGAATAGCCATTTTGACAATATTGATTCTTCCAATCCATGAACACGGTATGTTTCTCCATCTGTTTGTGTCCTCTTTGATTTCTTTCATCAGTGTTTTATAGTTTTCTATGTATAGGTCTTTTGTTTCTTTAGGTAGATATACTCCTAAGTATTTTATTCTTTTTGTTGCAATGGTGAATGGTATTGTTTCCTTAATTTCTCTTTCTGTTTTTTCATTGTTAGTATATAGGAATGCAAGGGATTTCTGTGTGTTAATTTTATATCCTGCAACTTTACTATATTCATTGATTAGCTCTAGTAATTTTCTGGTAGAGTCTTTAGGGTTTTCTATATAGAGGATCATGTCATCTGCAAACAGTGAGAGTTTCACTTCTTCTTTTCCTATCTGGATTCCTTTTACTTCTTTTTATGCTCTGATTGCTGTGGCCAAAACTTCCAACACTATGTTGAATAGTAGTGGTGAGAGTGGGCACCCTTGTCTTGTTCCTGATTTCAGGGGAAATGCTTTCAATTTTTCACCATTGAGGGTGATGCTTGCTGTGGGTTTGTCATATATAGCTTTTATTATGTTGAGGTATGTTCCTTCTATTCCTGCTTTTTGGAGAGTTTTAATCATAAATGAGTGTTGAATTTTGTCAAAGGCTTTCTCTGCATCTATTGAGATAATCATATGATTTTTATCTTTCAATTTGTTAATGTGGTGTATTCAAAGGAAAATGGAAAGATAAGCCACAGAGTAGGAGGTAATATTTTTGGAACCTGTGTGTGATAAAGGATTATATATACTCAGAATGTATAAAGAACTCAGTAACAAGAAAACAAACCACCCAGAGAGAAATGAGACAAAAGATTTGAACAGATTTTATTTTACCAAAGAAGTTATGTGGATGATGAATAAGAACATGAAAAGAAGCTAAACACCATCAATTATTAGGGAAATGCAAATGAAAGCAAAAGTGAGATACCATACCTATTGGTATGGCTAAAATTTTACAGATTGACCATGCCAAGTGTTGGTGAGGATGTGGAGGAACTAGAACTCTGATGCCCTGCTGGTGGGAACATAGAATTAGACAGTCACTTTGAAAAACAGTTTGGCAGCTTCTTTTTTCTAGCTTATTTTGAGATATAATTGATGTTGAACATTGTGTAAATGTAAGGTATGCATGTTGATTTGATAGATTTACATACCGCAAAGTGATTACCACTCTAGCATCAGCTAACATTTCCGTCCTGTCACATAATTACTAATTTTGTTTTTGTTTTTTTGTGGTGAGAATATTTAGTATCTACTCTTTTCGCAGCTTTCAAGTACATAATATAGTATAATTAGCTATAATCACCATGCAGTACACTAGACCTTATTAACCTTTCGGATGGAAGTTTGTGCCTTTAACCAGTTATCTCCCCATTTCCCCTACCCTTCGGCCCCTGGAAACTGCCACTCTACTCTCTGGCAGTTTCTTAAATGTTAAGCATAGACCTACTATTCAATCCAGCCATTCTACTTAGCTTTTTACCCAAGAGAATTAAAAGCATATTGCCATACAAAGGTGACTTGTACACGAATATCATAGCAGCCTTATTTTTAATAGCCCCCAAATGGAAATCGTATTTATTAACATGTGAATGGATAAATAAACTGTAATATATTCATGCAAGAGAATACTATTAGGAATAAAAAGAAATTAATTATTGGCACATGCAGCCACATGCATGGCTCTCAAAATAATTATGCTGAGTGAAACAAGGCACACTTTCTCTTTACTGCCACCTCCCCAAAGTATATACTGTAGTATTTCACTTCTGTAAAATTCTAGAAAATGGAAACTTTTCTCTATTGACAGCAGATCACTGGTTACCTTGGAATGAGGGGCAGGAGAAGAGGAAGGAGTCCAGAGAGGCACATGGAAACCTTTGAGGGTTATTGACATTTTCACCATCTTAATTGTGGTAATGGTTTTGCAAGATGTGTATGTGATTCAGAGTTTATAAAATTGTACTCTTTGAATATGTGCAGCTATTTTATAGGTCAATAAAACTATATCTCAATTCAAAAAAAAATTGTAAAAAAAAAGTGTTAAAGGTCCAATTTAGCAGCAAAAGCAACATCATTTAGCATATATATTTACATGTTATAAATAATACATAAACAAATATATATTTATAAACATAAATATAGCAACATATACATTATTGAAGAGACCCACATGCCACTTAACATATTTAGTCTTATAGAGTTGCTAGAATGTTATCAAAGAAGACCATTTAAAAGAGAATTATTATACCCTGACCATCCAGCACTCATCTTTCATTCTGCATAGAAGCTCTGTACAACTGCAGTGATAACAATAAAAAAAAAGAACTGCAAGCTTTATTTTTAATTCTGGTGGACTATCTCAATCTTTATCTAAATATCAATATTTTTGTTTTTTGTTCTTTCACTTTCTTGATAAAGCCTTATATTTTGCTTTATCTTCTCAGTGTGTTTTCTTAAACCAGCTTATTATTAACATAGGGAGTGGATCCAGAGGAACCATGTAGAACTGTTACACGATATTGCTTAAGCAACTGAATTACAAAATAATGTGGGGAGGGAAATTGCTGTATTTTATCACAAGTGAGGAATGAGAACCAAAAAAAAAAAAACAGTGGTTAAAATAAAGAGTCTAAATCAAGCAAAGTGTTAGGATTCTCTTGTTATTTTATATATTGTGCTTAAGTTTTCCATTATGAAAGGGAAATCAAATCTCATCGGTCCCTTTATTTTTTAAAAAAGGGGAATTTTATGTAGGCCAACTTATATCAACATCAGTCTGAGTGAAAGAAAATAGTGAGTTTCTGCTAAGGTTCAGTGACACCACTTGGACAGCTCAGTAATAACATGTAATAATGCACAAGATATACACAAATTCGTTAGTGTTTTCTCACTGCAAACTATCACCAAACTACCAAGGAGCAGACACTAGGGGTGTATGACTTTGACTTTCTATATATAATGATATTTAAGAGATACTTAAACTTGACTTTAAAGCTCTGCAATGATTTGTCTAAGATGAGCCTACAAAACTACTAAACTTTAGTCTTTTTTTTAAAGTTCTTGTTGATAGTAATAAGCATGTCAATTATTTGATGTTTTAATACTTTGGAGGAAAGGATGTGACCAGTTGACATTTTGGCTGAAATAACATTGGCAAAATAAGTGGCTGTGCTGACAGTTGTTAGGTATATCATGATGGTAAATCACCTTGACGGATGGGAAACAACTTTGTATCTATAGTTATATAATTCAGACAAGTAAAAATATTAGGTGAAGCCAAGTTTTCATTAAAGATTCAGTTTGATTCTTAAATGTTAGAGCTAAGTCCTGATGCATGACTTACCAATGACTTATGTATTTTCCTGAATTAATTCTGTAAGACATTGCCAGGTATTAATTATTGTAAGCATTTCTGGTTTCAAGACACTTCTTACTCTAAATACAGGTTTTTCATTACGTATGTGCTTTGTTCTTCCTTGAATTTATATTCAAAATCCATCATCAAGCTATCCTTTGTCTTTCTGTGTCACTGCGCCTCAGTATGAATTGCCAGAAATTCTGTGATTTTCTTCTTCTTTGCCTTTTGTCTGTCTCTGTTCAGCTGGACCCTCTGCTTTTCTCTCCTCTTTAGTTTTCATCCCTCTAAGCCCTACAGTGCTTCAGGTGCCACATAAGTCAAACTTTTCTTGATATTCTGGGCTTCCCTGATGGCTCAGCAGGTGAAGAATCCACTTGGAATTCAGGAGACACAGGAAACTTGGGCTTGATCCCTGGGTCAGGAAGATCCCCTGGAGGAGGAAATGGCAACCCACTCCATTTTCTTGCCTGAAAAGTCTCATGGACAGAGGAGCCTGGTGGGTTATAGTCTAAAGGGATACAAAAAGACGGACACGAGTGAGCATGGACTTTGGCTGTTGTGCTTGACATCCTGTTCACACATGTTATATATGGCTCTTTGGTGCTCGAGTTGTCTGTGCCATTTGTCACCAAGGTAGGGGCAGAGGGAGAGATTGCCCAGGATGTCCCACTGCAGTGCAGGAAGAAAATATTAGAATTTTACAAATATTTTTAATCTCATCATGGTTAATGTGTGTGTGTGTGTGTGTGTGTATGTCTTATACAAGATAAATTATTATTCAAACAGAAGACATAAAATAATTGAAATACTTATAGTGGGGGTGGGGGTACATGCCCAAAATATGTTACTGATGGAGTACACACCAAAAAGTTAGAGGACCACTGATCTACACTGGTTATCATATGTCTTGAATTGTCAGGTCTGTTTCTTCATTTGTAAATTTAGGTCCAGGATTGGGTTAGATAATTTCTAAGGTCTTTTGTAGCTTAAATGTTCACTGAGTTAAAAATGTTGTTAAAAATTTTTTTAAGCATGCAGAAAAGTTTTAAGTATGGTATAGTGAATTCCCTTATGCCACTCACATAGTTTTATCCACTGTTAACTTTGTGCTACATTTCCCATTTCCTCTTTCTCTCTTAAATCCATATATGTCATAATACTTTTAATCAGAACCATTTCATAATAAATTGCAAAGGTTGTGACCATTCAATGTAAATACTTTAGCTTGTGTCTATTAAGAGCAAGGACAGTCTTATATAACCACAATACATTGATCAAATTCAATACTGGACTATTATCTTGTCCGCATTCAAATTTTTCAAATTGTCCAGAGTATGACCTTTTTAAGTTGTTTTCCCCACAGTCCGAGGATTGGAGGATAATTTTTTCTTTTTCATGTCTCTTTAGCTTTCTTTACTAGAACAGTCTTTTAACTTTTCTTTGTCTTTCATGACACTGACATTATTTGAAGAATAGAGACTTTCAGTTTTGTGGAATGTCTCTTTTGAGTTTTGTGCAGCTGTTTCCACTGTACCTTGGCGTTTTCTTTTTTGTAGTTTAATTCTCTCTCTATGTTATGTGCTCATGCTATGTGCTCATGTATGGGTCTTCTTTTCTGAACTAGGTTCTAAGTTCCTCAGAGACAGTGATGATTTATCACGTTCATATTTGTTCTTTACACTTCCATGCACATGTAATACTTTGCCTATAAATGTGTTACAAATATTCACAAACCAAAAGCTCTTTCATACTTTTTGTAGGTTAAAAGTGTTCTTTAAAACATAGAGAAGGGTGTAACAGATTAATTAACTCTCAGTAATTAATGTCAAAGAATGCCATGGTAACAACAGAGACATTATGCTTTATTTTATTGAGTCTTGAAGGATATTGGCGCTTCAAAGTGTAGTATGATATGGGGCATGCTAAGAACACTGTGAATCTTGTACTTATTGACATATTTCTTTTCATCATTCCTCTGAGGAAACTCTTTGCAATAATGTTTGACCCCTTCTATACACAAAATTCTAATATAGCACTTGCATCTGTGCTGATATTTCAATAGTGAAATTAGCATGAAAGATCCTAGGCATAAAAATATGTCTTTCAAGATTGGAAATATTCAAGGTTGTCAAGAAAAGGTGTTTGCTATCCTTAATTATCCTTTCAGTTAATAACTAAACAAAGTTATAAGAAAGTGATTCAGCCAAAGTTTCAAGGCAGGCACAAGTTAAAAGTTTTCCATTTTAAAATCAACATCTGAGAAGATGCACTGTAGCCTTTTAGAGGCTCTGATTTCCCCTAGAATTCATCAGTTATTTGTAAAGGTCTGTAGCTTTCAGGAAGCCTTAGAATCCAGTTTTCTCTTGTTTCAGTGGCTAACATTTAATACATGGGTGTTCTTAGTATTCTTAGTATTTCTCAGTATTGACGTTTGTAACTATCGTCTGGAACAATTATTGTCTTGGTTGATTATCTCTGAAAGCGTATTCTAACTCTACATTTATCTGAACTTACTGAATAACTCCTCGTTACTCAGCACATACTTTAGTGAAGATATTCTTAGGAGTAGCGGCTGACATTCTCCATATTGTGGTTTGTCTGTGTGTATGTGCCTGTGGATAACTTGGCAATCACTTCCTCAGTAAAATAACAGTCAGTGTGGTTCAGCCAAAGTTTAGAGGAGTGAAATGACTGAAGTGGGAGTTTTTTGTGTAATGCCAAGTGATACCGTCCTTAATTCATTCTTATTGAATTGCTCAGGTAGCAGGTAGTGTTTTCATTGCCTTGGAAGGTATTAAAAGCACAACAATACAAAGCAAGCAAGCAAACAAAGAAAACCCAACAACAAGTGACAAACAGAAAATACCAGGTAATTCGGATGCTCTACTTTCTTGCCATGGTGTGAAGACAAAAACTCTTCCTGTAACTGCAAAATGTATGCTTAGATAAGAATCTGATTTAGAGAATGAAAAACATCTTATATGTTTTTTCCAGGATCAGTTTTAATAAGAAACTGGTGATGCATTAATCTTTTCTTAGATATGACTTGAGAATATTTCATATGTCAAAAAAAAAGAATTTTTTGAGGCTTATTTCTACTGCAGCAGGAAAAGAAGTCCTGTTATCCACTGAATTGTATGAATTAAAGGCATGATCATGGAACAGGCCACTGAAAATGATGGCCCCTGCAGGATTAAAAGTGCTTTGATCTTCTGTTTTCATATGATGAGTTTATCTTTAATTATATGTGATGATAGTTGATTACTATACACTTAGACTATTATAATGTGGTTTGTAAAATGTAGTTTGCACTATATAATAACTTTAGCACCCATGTTTCAGTAGTTATGGGCTTGCAGAGATATGTTGTAGTTTTGTTTAAATGAAAACTACTAGATTTCTGATTAGTAGAAACTTAAAATGTAAAATATTTGTCTGCCAGGCAAAGTATCTTTCCTGTAAAATAAGGATTATTGTGCTCAATTGGACACAGTGTCTTATTTTATGAAGGTAACAGAATTATGTATGGTTATTAATTCCTGATCTATCCACTAACTGTCTGCTTGACTTCAGGCAAATCACTTAAGTTGTCAGGGCCTTTGAAAAATGAAAGCCTTAGACTGGGTGAAATTGTTACTGAATACAAGTTCATGTGTCTGTCTTACAGTGAAGCCAAGCAAATTGAAACATCAGAGTTTGGAGCAGAGAAAGGATTACTGCAGGCGAAGCAAGGGAAATTGGTTGGCATCTGCTCTAAAAATCCCCCAATAACAATATCCCAGGTTTCAACTCTGAAATTCTGTAGTTCTACTATTCTGATGTCTGTGATAAACATAATACAGAATAAAATAGAAATTCCCAACACATTTTCTAAAAGAAAGATGTTTGTACAGCATTGCATGAGTTAATAGTTTGACCTTGCATTTTGATATGGAAATGAGATTTAAAAAACCCTACAATGACTTTTTCATTTTGCTAGGTCAGGGCAATGGATTGGTGGGCAACCCCGCTATAAAGCCACAATTGTCAATTTTATTTGAAATTTCCTGTATTACACCATCACTTTAGCCTTAAGGGTATGAGGTCTTTCTTTGAAATTGCCTGCTTTGCTTGCTTGCATTTACATGCCCAACCTTGGATTTTTCCCAACTTAGGCAGTTATATGCTCTGCTTATGAAATGTCCTTAAGAGTTTGAACTGGATTTAATTCTCCAGAGGAAATTACAAAATGATTCTTTTCAAATGGTAGCCAGTTATAGTGATTTGATTCTTAACACCGTTTCATCAATTTTGCAATTGTTCCTAATGGGCAATCAGGCAAAAAACACAAGTAAAAATGAATAAACAAAATCCTTCAAGTCCAGGGGCTATTTGGATAGTACAATTAGGGAGCATAATATTCCATGTGTTTTTATCCTGGATTTTGCTTATCTTTGTCATATGATAATCCTTTACTTGCTTAAAAGGCATCCCATATTTTAAGAGCATCCTATAGTTAGGATGCTCTGGAAACATACATGATGATAGGTCCATAATAGAAATTTGTAAATGTGAATATAAACTTTTAATATTTATTTGTTACATTTTTATAAACATAAATTCACTCAATAAATATTTAAGTGAATTGCAGTTTCAAAAACATTTTTCAAACATAAACATGAAAGATTTAAGAGACTGGATTAATGGTTGAAGTTATTAAGCTTCTTAACAAATGCTAGAGTTATCTTTGTTGAAGAAATCACTTGTATGTTTTTCTTCTTTTTTTTTTAATTGACTGTAAGATTCATTACTTTAAATTCTGATCTGTCACACATGACAATTGTGTATGATTATTTACTGCCTAGGAAATAAGCATTACTACTTTGACAAGTTAAAAAAATTTTTTTACTGAAAGATCATAGTATGTTTTATTTGTAAATATTTGCAGATTTTTTTAAGCTAAAGCCTATAAATACAGATAATTTGTAGTAAGTAAGCAACAGAGTGAAAAGCAAAACCAAAAAGGTATAATCATACAGCTGCATCTCATGCTAGTCTCTTCTTTGCTCACAAACTATTGCTATGTTAAGATTTTAGAATTGGTTTCTTTTTAGGGAGAGTGGAAAGGTGAAGTTTTAGTATAAACTAGCAGTCCTCAACCTTTTTGGCACCAAGGACCAGTTTCATAGAAGACAAGTTTTCCTTGGACTGAGGTAGGGGGGATGATTTCTAAGATTCAAGTGCATTACATTTATCATGCACTTTTATTTCTATTATTATTTCATGAGTTTCACCTCAGATCATCAGGCATTAAATCCTGGAGTTTGGGGACCCCGGAATGAACAATTTCCAGGCAGTTAGCTCTATACCACATACTAACGGAGAAGAAAAGACATACAGATAGGTCTAAACAGTTGTTAACTATTGCTTCCCTTTGTTGGTAAAAAGAGAGCAGGAAAGGCATTTGGGAACTGGAGCTGGGTGGGCACGTAAAATCTGGAAACCCTGTTGTTGGTGTCTTTTTTCCCCTCTGCCTCTGTCTGGATCCCTCTCCCTCTGCTTGTTCAGGACCCCTTGAGGGTGAACTTCAGGCAGGAGAATGAAGGAGGAAACGAGAGAGAGAGGACAGATCACTGAGCCTAAGGCAACAGTGGTCCTAGTGGTAAAGAACCCACCTGCCAAGTGCAAGAGACTTTAGAGATGTGGGTTCGGTCCCTGTCGGGAAGATCCCCTGGAGAAGGGCATGGCAACCCATGCCAGTATTCTTGCCTAGAGAATCCCATGGACAGAGGAGCCTGGCGGGTTACAGTCCATAGGGTTGCAAAGAGTGGAACACGACTGTAGCGACTTAGTACACACACAAGGCAATAATAGCATCTGTGGGTTCTCTTTCTTGTTCCCTACAGGCGGTGAATGTGACGTGAGTCCTCAGTAAAATTCCAGGTTAGATGATTTAGCAGATGAGCACTCAGAAGGAAAAATATTGATCTCTAAGGAGCTAACCTGAGTTTATTAAAAAAAAAATGTTATGGTAGATTAACCTAAATTCATTCTCCTTTAGCAGATTATTAGACTATTAACACGCAGTACAAGTGTCTGAATTTTATCATGATGGACCATACCATCATAATATCATTGTAGGCAAGATGAGTGAGAGTGATATGATAATACAGTTACGTTAATGTGCAGCTGGTTGAATAATTATCTGAAAGAGTGTTAACAGAAAAGGAAGATTCTGGGATACTACAGGAATCCTGTCTTCAGCTTCATATTACATAATACATAAACAAAGAGGTAAAAGGAAATAATAGCTGGCACACTGATCAGATTTGTAGATAATGCATAATTGGAGAAGAATGGCTAAAGTTACTAGATGATAGAGATAGGAATCGAGAGTTTTTAAACATGCAGGGATGATGGCCTTGATCAAGGAGATGAAATTTACTGAGAACAGATTTAGAATGTAATATATATTGTGCATGCGTGCTTAGTTGCTCAGTTGTGTCCAACTCTTTGAGACCCTATGACTGCAGCCCACCAGTCTTCTCTGTCCATGGGATTTTCCCCTCAAGAGAAATGGAGTGGGTTGCCATTTCCTCCTCCATGGGGTCTTCCTGACCCAGGGATTAAACCTGTGTCTCCTGTGTCTCCGGCACTGCAGGTGGGTTCTTTACCACAGAGCCACTGGAGAAGCCAAGAGGTCATAATAGCCATCTCCTAATCTGTGATGGACATCCCTATAGAAGAGGGTTTAGAGTGAGACTGTGAGGGTTCACAACATAAAATGATAGCCAATGGTTGTATGTTATATGGTGATTGATTTTGGCTCCATACAAAGAAGAGTTTTCTGGTCCTTAGAAGTGTCCAAAAGAATGAAGTGGGCTACACTGGGAATTAAATAGTGAGTTTTCCAGGCACTTGCCAAATTATTTTCTGGGCCTGTGGTAACAGAGGAAATTTATTCATCCTATAGGGAATAAAACTAGTTGATTCAAAGTCGTAGCCTGACTTTTCTTGGTTGTATGTTCCCTATTTGTTTACAACCAGTCTTGCTTTCTGTCATTTGGCTAAGAATGTCTTTGACCGAAAATTATGAAGCAGGAGTCATCTGTATAGGTTATTATCAAAACATGCCTGTTGCTTTTGCAAGGAGCTTTTTTCTTATCTGTTCACTCCTAAAATATCTTTCTGAAATTAGAAGGACTTAACAAAAGTATTTAGAAGGGAAAATGTTTGTAGGAAACATTATGTATATACTTGATGCATTTTTTATTAGCACCAGAACCAAGATGATCATATGGTAGCTGTTAGAAGATAGTACTCTGCAGTGAACACATACAGATACATCAGAAAATGAAGTTTACTGGTTTGGTCTCTCATTTGTTCTTTTACTCATTATTCATTTATAAATATTTTTTGACTCCTGGTAAATGCTAGGCACTTTGCTAGGTGATAGGAAGCTAATGTATACTAGTTTCTCTCATCAAAAATCTGTAATAGGCTCTGTTTCTTATAACTTGCCAAGAAATACTTTCATTTAAAATAGTAAAAAGTATCACTCCATATTTTCTATTTTTTGATGATATAAACTTCAAAAAAAAGTTTAGGGAATTCCATGGCAATTCAGTGATATGGACTCTTGTGTTTCTACTGCTGTGGACCCAGGTTTGATCCCTGGTCAGGGAACTAGATCCCACATCTCATTCCCACAGCCATGTGGCATAGCAAAAAAAGAGAAACCCTGGAAAATCCTGATATTAACTCTGGATTATATATATTCATATAAAATTATGATTTTATTAATCATAATTTTATATAATAATCATCATTATTAACATTGCTTTGAGATTGGATTCTCAGGCAAAACTTGGTTTTTTCAGCTTTCTTTTCTTTCAGAATTAGTGTTTTATATATTTTCTTGTTTTTCTTCTTTGGACTGTTAGTATGCATATTGCTCTTTGAACAGAAAAATAAAATACCATATAAAGGGCTTAAACATACTAAATACAACTTTTTAAGAAAAAGTTTTGATCTCTTGACTGAATGTTTTTAGCTAGTTTTAATTCAGTGTGTATTATTGCTAGGTAGACAGGAATGATCTTGAAAAAAGAAAGCTTTTGAAATATTAAGCCAGCAAAGGCATTGCCTGCAGGATACGTTAACAGTTGAACATATTCACTGGTTATGCTGCCAAGTTTTATCCTTAATTTATTTTAATGTAAGGTGGTTACTTTGTCTTTCATCTTTAAAGTGCACCTATTAATATGAGCTTATAAATCATTATCACACCCAGGTAGGGTTTATTAGTAGCGTTTTTATAATTAAAAACATAAAATGAGACGTGAGTCCTCCTCTGTGTGACTTATATAGCCCAGCAGTGGTTAAGTCAGGGAGGGGTCCCCACTGGTTGGCCTTCAAGTCATCTGTACATGTCCAAGACTATTGCTACTGCCATGTTGTCTTTCTCTGAAGTTTTCCAGGTTTCTTTGGTGAAATGTTAGTTTCCAACAATCAGTCTTACCATCCCCAGCTTATGGTCTTCTCTAACATTTCCCATAATCATCCCAAGATTGCAGAGAAATGGAAAAGATACTTATATATTCATGTTCATAGCAGCATTGTTTACCATAGCCAGAAGATAGAATCAATCCAGATGTTCATCCGCAGATGCATGGAAAATTATTCAGCCTTAAAAAGAAAGAAAATGTTGCAATATGGATGAACCTTGAGAACATAAAACTGAGTGTAATGAGACAGTAGTAGAGACAGCATGTGATTTCATTAATATGAGGCATCTAGAGTAGTTTAGCTCATAGAGACAGAAAGTGGAATGTGGTTGCCAAGAACTGGGGGAGGTGGTAATGAGAAGTTGTTTAATGGGTATAGTTTTCTAAGAAGAGAAAGTTCTAGAAATTGGTTGTGTGAATACAACAGTGTCGATATACTGAACACTGATGAATTGTATACTCATAACTGGTTAAGTTGGTAAATTTTTTGTAATATGTATTTTACCACAATTAAAAAGAGAACTTTCAAAGATACTTCAAAAAGTTAACTAAATAGAAGTGTTCCCATCCTATTAAATAAAAAGTTGCAAAGAAATGAAAAAAAATGAGAACAAAAACATGGCCTCCACAAAAATAGGTCACCAGATTAAGGCCTGGGTTTGACTTTCAGGATTTGGACTGTGAGACAGATTTACTAGAGGATATAAGTAAGTCATTTACTCCACATGTACAAAACTGAACTCTTTTCACAAATTTGTTTTTGCTTCCTCTGTCCCTTGTTGGACATATGAATGTCAAGTCACACCTCTTTTTCTCATTTACCCTCCAGATACTACTGATGGGCAAATCCTGCTAATTATATATTCTTCACCTTTCTCTTAGCTGTGTTCTCTACATCACTGATACAATTTGTTCATTTCAGGAATACTTTGTTAGCAGTAATATATGCAGGACTCTGTTCTAGTCCACTGAGATGTATCAATCAGTCCAGTTTAGCCCCTCAGTCATGTCCGACTCTTTGCGACCCCTTGGACTGCAGCACTCCAAGCTTCCCTGTCCATCACCAACTCCTGGAACCTGCTCAAACTCATGTTCATAGAGTTGGTGATGTCATCTAACCATCTTATCCTCTGTCGTCCCCTTCTCCTCCTGCCTTCAATCTTTCCCAGCATGTATCAGATGTATGAATGAATAATAGCAAAAAGAGATCCCTGCCTTCATGAAGCTTGTGGTGAGGACAGATAATAAAGACTAGATCTAAGAGTTAAATGAATTGTATAGTATTTTAAAAGGTGTTAATGCCACAAAGAAAGAAATAGTATGATAAGATGGGGGTTTTGAACTGTGGGAGTGTGGAAAGAGTTGTGATTTTAAAAATAGTGATCTGTGTTGACTTTACTGAGAAGATGGAATCTGAGCAAAAACCTGAAGGAGTATGAGAATATCTGGGGAAAAGCTTTCCAAATAGAGTAAGTCAGTGCAAAAAAGATGAGAGTATCCCTGGTGAGTTCAGGGAACACCAAGGAGGCCAGTACATATGGAGTACCTCTGGAGTACAAATGAGCAAGGGGAAGGGTCATGGGAAATGAGATTTTAGATTTAACAGCAGTCAGTTTCTGTAGGGCCTTTGTGGAGCACTGAATGGAGGCATGCGTTGGGCAGAGAAGAGATACCAGATGTATATTTTCAGAGAGCCACTTTGGTTGCTGGGCTGAGAATGGATTGCGTGAGCAAGGACTGAAACAGACTGGTTAGGAGGTTGTTGGAATATTTTAATCAAGAAATGAACGTAGCTTGGATGGAGTGTTTAGTGCTAAGTGGACTAGCACTTAGTCCAACAGTAGTTGGCAACGGTAGTTTCTAATAGATTAGATACTGGACATAACAGACAGGGTCAAGATAAATCTAAGGTTTCTTTTCCTCTCCTCACCGAGTAATTATTTCCCATCAACTGAGATGAAAATGCTGTGGGTGGAAGAGCTTTAGAAGGGAGCAATAAGCCTTGAGTTGTTGGACTTCATTAACTTTGAGATGTCTACTTGGTATCCAAGTGAAGGTATTGAGTAGATAGTCAGATGCCTGAGTTCAGAATTCAGTGGAAATAAATTTGAGAGTCAAATGCGAATATATGGTATTTAAAACCGAAGGCTAAATGAATGTTCTAGAAGTACGAGTAGATGGGGAAAGGGACAAGAACTGAGCACAGTGCTCTTCAACACTAAGAAGTCTAGGTTTGGGTGAGATGGGGACAAAAAGGGAATTGACAAAGGAGACCAAGAAGAAGCAACCAGTGAAATGACCAGGAGATCTAGTGTGGTGTCCTGGAAGACCAGTGAAGGAAGAGTATCAAGAAGGAGCAAGTGGTTCATCTTTGCCTTAGTTTAGGTTTCCTTAGTCATTTCCTAAGTTATACAGTATCCACATCTCTAGTCCTGTCCTCGGCCCTTTCCGTATACCCTATCCTTTCCCTATATCTTTATTGTGAAAGTGCTCTTTAAAGCAAACACACAAAAACACAAAGAAAACATTATTCTGCAATTAAAAATTTATCAGGTACTCCTAGTTGTCTCTGAAATCCACACTTCTTTTTTCATGATACAGATTTTTGTGGTCCCTTTATCTGGTCTCAGCTCTGTTCCCTTTCTGTCTTCTGCTTCAGCCTTCCTGAATTATTTTACTGACTCACACTATCTCATGCCTCTTCTATTTCTGGAATATTGTATTTTCCTACCTTCATCCCCAAATTCACTTATTGAACATCTGTATATCTTTCAAATCTTAACTCTGTCATCACCTTTGGATGAAGACTTTTCTGTAGAACTTAACTCCTAGCAGAATTGATCGCTTTCTTCCTTGCCCTGACTATGGCAAGTACCTGCTCTTCTCAAAAGTCCTTACATATTGCACATATATAACCATATTTGTTTATCTTTCTTCCTCCTAAGTGTCTTGAGGGTAAATATTATTTCTGATTTATCACTTTATCCCCAGATTGTAGCATAATGTGTGATACATAGTGGTACCAAAAAATGCTAATTAAAAGGTAACATTTTATGCTTTAAACAGTGTTCAAAGGAATTAAATAAATGAGGAAAAAAAGTCTTTTATATTTAACATTAAATATTAATATTTTAATTAAATTTATTTTATAAATTTATCAAAGTTTAATTTGTACATGTTCACTATGATAATACAATTTATAAATGATGATTTGATATTTATTAGCAAATATTAAGTATTAAAACTAAAAATTAATAGTAAATGCTACATATTTACCTTTTCTGATATTCTTTGTGTAGATCCAGGTTTTCATCTGGCATCATTTAACTACATCATGAAGAATATTCTCTAACATTTCTTTTATTGCAGATGTGTTTGCAATAAATTCTCTCAGCCTTTGTTTTTCTGCAAAAAATCTTTATTTTACCTTTATTTTTAAAGGGTATTTTTACTAGATACAGATTCTGCAGTGACAGTATTTTGTGTGGGCGTGTGTATTTTTCCTTTTCGCACTAAAGTTGTCATTCTATTATATTCTAGCTTGTGTTGTTTTGCATGAGAATTCAAAGGAATTCTTACCTTTGTTGTATGTAATGTTTTTTTCCGCTACTGCTTAAAATTTTTTCTCTGTTTATAACTTTTCTTTTAGCACTTTGATAATGATGTGAATTTCAGTGGTTTTCTTTATGTTTATCTTGCCTGCCATTTGTCAAGCTTTTATCTGTCCCCCCTGCCCCCCCATCAAATATGGCAGCTTTTGGCCATTAGTTTTTCAAATACTGTCCTGCACATCCCCCACCCCTGGCCCCTCTCCATTCATGGCACTCTAATTATATGTATGTTAAAATAGTTGATTTTGTTCCACAGATAGTGAGCCTTTGTTGATTTTATCTTTCTTTTTTCTGTGCCTCAATTTGGATAATTTCCATGGTGCTTCAAGGTCAATGATCTTTTCTTATGTCTAATCTGTGATTAATTCTATTCACTGAATTTTTCACTTCAGATAATGTGTTTTTCACTTTTAGGAGCTCTGGTTTGTGTGTGTGTGTATCTTTCATTTCTCTTCGTGTTTTTGTTTCCCTTTATATTCACAAAATAAGTAAATCTAGTTCTTTTACAGTCTTTCTCTGCTATTTCTGTATCTTTGTCATTTATATAGCTGTTTTATTTACTAATTTTTCTTTTGTTTATCGGTTTCATTCTCTTGCTTCCTTGTATGTCTGATAGTTTTTATTGGATGTTGTGAATGTTATGTTGTTAAATGGAAAATTTTATTGTCTTTCTATCAAGCGTGTGTTAGGTTTAGGTATAACAAGTTGTTTAAGTTAATTGTGGATCAACTCTCTTGAACTGGGTTGGAGTCAAGAGTTATCTTTTCTCTAGGGCAGTGGTTCTCAAAATACGTTACCTGAACTATCTGCATCAGTATTATGTGGAAACTGGTTAGAAATGTGAATTTTAGAGTTTTGCTCCAAAATCACTAAATCAAAAACTGTGGGGGTGATACTTAGCAGTGTGGGTTTTAACAAACCCTCCTAGTTTTTCTGATGCATTCTAACTTTTAAAAAAGATTTATTTTATCTGGCTGCCTTGGATCTTGGTTGCATCACGTGGGATCTTCTGTTGCTGTGCCGAGACTCTCTAGTTGGTGAATGTGGGCTCAGTAGTTGACGCGCCTGGGCTTCGTTGCTCTGTGGCATGTGGGATCTTAGTTCTCTGGCCAGGGATCAAACCCAGGTCACCTGCATTGCAAGGCAGATTCTTAACCATTGGACCACCAGGGAATCCCTGCATCCTTACTTTTTAAGTACCATTCCAGAGCTACTCGGGACCCTTTTGGAGTCTCTGTGCAATGTTCTAGATATTTATTGAGGGCTCTACTTTAGCTGGTCAAAATATGTCACAGCCTTGTATGAATTCTGGAAGTTATTCAGATTACCACTCATTGAAGTTTGTTTCTATGGCCTTTACTCTATACATGTATAACTTAGTTTTCACCCATAATCTCAAGAAGACCCCTGCACAGGTTTCTTGAGCTCTTCTCTGCATGGCTGCCTTCTCTCTACTCTGTCTTGCAGAGTCCATCTCTTTTCTTCTTCAAATTCTAGACTCTGTTCACCGCAAGTCAATAAGACATCTGTACTGTGATTTTGGTACCACTCCCTGTGTTGCATTCCAGAAAATGCTTTCAGACAGACATCCTGGGTAATTTGGGGGCTTACCTTATTCATTTCCCTTCACTTAGGGGACACAGTCTTATACTGACGTTTGTCCAAGGTGTAACAATAATTCTTTTGTATATTTTATCAAGGTTCTCACTGCATATAATAGGAGGATAACTCTGGTCCCAGGTACTTAATTTTTTATGATCATGAGGCCTTACAAGAGCTACTTACTGCTACTGCTAAGTCACTTCAGTCTTGTCCGACTCTGTGTGACCCCATCCCTGGGATTCTCCAGGCAAGAACACTGGAGTGGGTTGCCATTTCCTTCTCCAATGCATGAAAGTGAAAAGTGAAAGGGAAGTCACTCATTTGTGTACGACTCTTAGCGACCCCACGGACTGCAGCCTACCAGGCTCCTCTGTCCATGGGATTTTCCAGGCAAGAGTACTGGAGTGGGGTGCCGTTGCCTTCTCTGTACAAGAGCTAATTGTATGAGAGCTAATTATAAATTAATACAATGTTGTATTAATTTCCTCATATCATATCTAGCACTACTAGAATGCTTTATGTGCTACATAATCGACAATATACTAGGACAGGCATGTTCAAACCTAGACAGGACAGAGTCTTTGCCTTCAAAGATCTCATAACCTCTGAGGGTGGACTGACATATAAACAACTCATCATAACTCAGTCTATGGTAACGGCTATAATAGAATCAGCTTAAAATTATGTAAAGACCATGGACTTTGAAGTCAGATAGGCTTTATTTGAATCTCGTATCCATGACTTATTGTGCAGTATAACCTCTCATAGCTTTAGTTTCTCATTCTGCAGAATGGAGAGAATAGTACTTTGTAGGACCATTGAGAAGATTAAAATGAAACTATTTTGTAGAGCACCTGGCATGTAGTAGAGGCTCGTGAAGTGGTAGTTTCTCCTTAGAATAAATGGAGGATACAGGAACAGGAATTATTAAATACATAGAGTTCTTGAGTGAGGAAATGATATTTAAATTGTTCCTTTGAAGGTCAAGTAGGATTTTGATATATGTTAGATGTGTGCCAAGAACATTCTACTTTTATGGAGCTAAATGAGCAAAGGCTCAAAGGGTAAAATGTGGGAAAGCTTGCAAATATCCTTATGAAAGTTAGCATAGTCTAGACCCTTAAGAAAAGCAGTTTGGATATTAAAAAGAAAATTCCTAGGAGTAGGAAAGTAAAAATGCAGAAAAAAGGACAAACCGAAAATCTAACCCATAGTAAAAAGTATACTTCCTTAGACCATTCCTATTTACTGCCATGACTAATAAATTTGGGCAGGCCTGTGGAAAATTCCTGTGGGCTGATATTTTCCTAACCACTATTCAAAATGACTTAAAGTTGATATTCTAAGCCGATCATTTCATTAATATTAAACTCCAGACCATGTCCCCAAGTTTCCAAGTTTGCTTCATTGTTTTTCTCTAGTATCTTTTTCCTTGGGTTACTTCCATTTTTTTCCTTCTCATTCTTCAAACATTGATTCTCTAGGTTTTCTAAATGATTGGTAATATGAAAGCACTAAAAAGATCTTTCTTAAACTCTGGTTTGTCTTTCTGTGTTCACATTTGGTAGGAATACTAAAGGGCTTAGTAAAAATTATATGAATGGTATTCTTTCTATGTTTCTGTTAGTGGGGGATTATAAACATAAACAAGTTTAAAGAGAATTTTAAACTAACTTTCAGGTTAGGATTTGTCCTAATGAGATTTTTATTTGTTTGCTTTCAATTATTATCTTTTATACTGTCTATTAAGAATCAGATGGCTTCCTGGGTTGAGTTTGCTTCATTTCTTCAGTGAGTAACTTTTATGTGACCTTTAGGTATTTATTCTAATATTGTTTTGTTTGGTTTCTGAAGCTTTGGGATGTTTTAGGAAAAATAAGGCTTGGGACTTCCCTGGTGGTGCAGTGGTTAAGTTTCTGCACTTCCACTGCAGGGAGCCTGGGTTCCATCCTTGGTCAGTGAACTACGAACCTGCATGCCCGTGCATGCTCAGTCACTCAGTCATGTCTGACTCTTTGCTACCCCACGGACCGTAAACTGACAGGCTCCTCTGTCCACAGGATTCTCCAGGCAAGAATACTGGAGTGGGTTGCCATTTCCTCCTCCCGGGGATCTTCCCAACACAGGGATCGAACCGGAGTCGCTTGTGTCCACAGGCAGACTCTTTACCAGTAGTGCCACCTGGGAAGTTCCGCATGCCATGGGGTGCAACACCACCCTCAAAAAAAAAAGTCTCATGGAGAAGAGATATTATCCCTGAAAATGAAAAGATCCAAAATAGAAAAAAGAAAAATCAGAAATCACCCCTGAAAGCTTTATTTCCGTTTTTAAAATGTCCTTTGCTTCTGTCTCTGATACCATTCGTTTGGAAGATTATCTGTCTCATTTTGTGATATATTTTCACCAAAAATTATCTTGTGTTTCTACTAGGATTATATTGAGTTCAAAACTTAAGTGAGGAGAATTTACATATTTATGACAGTGAATTTTCTCACTCATGAAAATGTTTTTTCCTCTATTTATTTAGACCTTCTTTAGTAATATTATAGAGTTTTATCCCCAGAGAGCTTACACATTTTTATTAGGTTTATTCTAATAAAAGTTCTTAAGAGTTTTTTAAAAATGGGAGTTATACACTCACACTGGTAATTACCTCAAAAAATTGATTTTATGTATAGATTTTGAGTCCAGCAAACTTGCTTTACTTGCTTATGAAAATGAATTGTAGATTTTCTTTGATTTTCCAGGGAGAGAATCCTATCCTATGCAATGGCAATCCTTTCCTTTTCAAATCTCTTAATTCTTTATTCTTGAATGGATATGATGTTAGTGGGAACTTATTTTGTTCCAGATTTAAAGAGACTCCCTCTAATGTATCAATTTTCATGTTAGAAAGTTTCTTTTTGTTGCTGAATCAGTGGACATTTTCAAAAGTAGTGAATCACTATAGAATTTCACAAATGTGTCTCCTGTGTTTACTGAGGTAAATTGTATGGATTTTCTCTTTTATTCTATTAATGTAGTAACATATGTTAATGGATTTTCTAGTGTTGAACCTTTCTTGTACTCCCAAACTCTATTGGTTATATAAAAATAATATATTGCCAGGTTTCTTTTGTTAATATTTTGCTAAGGAATACCCTGGGATCTTTCTTTCTAGTATTATACCTACCTTTTAATCATAGAGTAAACTTGGTAGCTTTTCCTCATTTTCTGTTATCTGTAAAAAGTTAAATAACATAGGATTTATTTCTTCCCTGAAGATGATATGGTAAACTTATTTTTTGCCCTCTGTACCTAGTGTGGAGTTTTTAGGTGGGAGGTTTTTTTGTTTTTTCTTAGATTTTTAAAATATTGGAATATAACATATATGTGGAAAACGTACGTAAATCATAAACATGTAACTCACTGAATTTTCACAAACTGAATAGATGTATATAACCAGAATCCAGATTAAGAAACTAAAAATTGCCAGCACCCTAGAGGTCCTTATTGTGTGCTGAAAGGACACACTGTGTCCCTCCCCAGGGGTAACCACAGTCCAATTTCTAAGCCGTAGGTTAGAACTTTTTTGTTTGATTGGTCTTATACTATATGTAAATAGAACCATAGAGGAATAATTTTTTTGTATGTGGCTTCTTTTACTCAGCAGTATATTTGTGAGACTCATCATAATTGTTTTGGTAATTATGTTTACTGTGTAGTATTTCACTGTGTGATTATTCACTCAGTAGAATCCACTACATCATTTATCCATTCTAGTACAAATGGATTTTTGAATACTTTCCAATTTTTGCCAATATGACTATGTCTTTTGATGAGTAAATTTACATATTCTCCTTTAAATTTTTTTTATTAAAATATTGTAGATTTACAAGGTTGTTTTAGTTTCAGGTATATAGGAAAGTAATTCAGTTCTACATACAAACATATGTGCGTGTATATATATATGTGTGTGTGTGTGTGTGTGTGTGTTTACATTCTCTTCCATTATAGGTTATTATAAGATATTAAATATAGTTCCCTGTGCTATACAGTAGGTCTTTGTTAGTTATCTATTTTATATATAATAGTACAGATGTTTTAATCTCAGACTCCTAGTTTATCCCCCTCCCCTTGATAACCATCAATTTGTTTTCTATATCTCTGTGTCTATTTCTGTTTTTTTTAGATAAGTTCATTAGTATCATTTATTTTAATCCCAAATATAAGTGATATCATATGGTATTTGTCTTTCTCTGCCTGGCTTACTTTACTTAGTATGGTAATCTTTAGGTCCATCCATTGCTACAAATGGTATTACTTCATTCTTTTTTTATGTAATATTCCTATTGACAGACACTCAGGTTGTTTCCATTTACATGTTCTCTTCAGCTGAGAAGTTGAATTGTTGGATCATAGGATTTGTGTTGTTCAGTTTTAGTGGTGGTGTACAACAGCTAAGTTGTTGGACTAGCTTACATTCTTATCAGCAGTGTTTGAATTCTGAATGTTCCACATTCTTGTTGGGACTTCATATTTAATTATTTTGTTTTAGCCATTTAGTAGCTATGTTGAATATTATAGTATTCTGTTAATTTTTCCTTGGTGAGAAAGTACTTTAAGGACCTTCTTCATAAACTTATTGGTCATTTGTATAGTCTCTCTGGTGAAGTACCTATGTAAGTTTTTGTTCATTTGTATCATCTGCCATTTTCTTATTAATATATGAAAGTTCTTTATATATTATAGATACCATCCCTTTGTTGGGTTTATTTCAAGTAGCTTCTCTTAATGATCAATTATGAATAGACATTTATTATAATAGTAATTATGGATGTTTGGGCCTATGTCTTCATTTATCAACAGCTCCAACCCAATTTTAAGAGAAAAGTATTGGGAACTTTTCCAGCATAAATTAAATGGAGCTAATTAGTAGCAAAGTGCTGATAAATACGACATGAAAAATTTAAACATATGTTAACTAGAAAAACTTTAAAGGCCAATGACAAAGAGGTAGAAATATTTGCAGCATGTATGTTGATGACGGGCAAATACACAAAGTGTTCATGAAAATCAAAGAGAGAAACAATGCTAATCTCTAATATAAAATGGCCAGATAATATTTAAAAAGAAGATTTCACAGAAGAAGTACGACTGGCTAATAGAAAAAAGATTAGCTTCATTGATTAAATAAATGCAAATTCAATAATGACATGTTATTTTTTGCCTTGCATGTTTTCAAAAAATATGATACCTTTTGTGGGCAAGTATGGAATGGAAACTCTCAGATAACTCAGTAGCAGAAATGTAAGTTGGCATTACCTTGTGGAAGACATTTGACAACACTTATAAAACTTTATATAATATATCTGTATAATTTAAACCAGAGTTTTACTGCTTGGAATTTATTCTAAGAAAATAATCATTATTTTTAATATAGATTGAATACAGTGATGTTCATTCCAACATCAAGTTTAATGGCATAAATTTGAAATGAACAATAGAGATACAGTTAGTTACATACAGTAGAAGATTTTACCATTATTGAAGTTAATACTTTAAAATGCGGGCTAATTGCTTTTCAAGTAATATTAATGTTAAATGAAAAATAGCAATATACAAATGTATGTAAAAAGTATAACACTTCCATGAAAAACAACAACTACTCCCATAACAACCATTAAACATATACATGCATATATATATATATAAATAAATCTCTTTACATTGGAAATAAATACTACATTTCATTGATAGCAGTTATCTTTGGGTGATATTTTCTCCTTTAGATAGTTCTGAATTTTCCACATTTTCAAGAATAGATATATATTGCTTTTAAATTAGGAAAAAAGTACAACAATTACGAATAAGATGTTTTCACACAGATTAAACAGACTATTATAGCATGGTGAGAATTTGTTCCATATGGCCATGGGATTTTCTGTTTATAAGTTGAAGTGCTGACAGTTGTGAACTAGTTTTCTAAGTGATAGGAAGCAGCTTTGAAATTTGAAGCATTCTAAATCGTACGGGTTGACAATGAAGAAAATACTTGGGCAAATAGTGTCAATAAGCTTGACAAGTACTGCTAGCTTGTCACCAGTTTGGTTAACATCCATGTGATGATAACTTTGTTATTCCTCCCCCATTTATTACAGTCTCCCAGCCTACCCTTTGCCAAGCCCATATGAGTAGTTCTATGTTGCAATAATAGATATGAGGCCCATTTCAGTAGTTCTCTCTCACTCCAACTTCCTTCCAAAACCTATCACATTTACCTTTAAATGTTATGTTTTATTCATTGTTGTGAGTATGTTAATGGGATTTCCCTAAATAAGGAGAGCCATCTGCCTGGTTTTGGGGTCATGGTCTCTTTAATTATATTGGAGTTTTTATAATTATATCTAGAGTGGAAATCTGCATTAGTGAAGTGAAAGTGAAGTCGCTCAGTTGTGTCCAACTCTTTGCGACCCCGTGGACCATAGCCTACCAGGCTTCTCTGTCCATGGAATTCTCCAGGCAAGAATACTGGAGTGGGTTGCCATTTCCTTCTCCAGGGGATCTTCCCGACTCAGGGATCAAACCCAGGTCTCCCTCATTGGAGGCAGACGCTTTAACCTCTGAGCCACCAGGGAAGCCTGCATTAATTCAACCTTATTTTGCATCTCCTGTATGTCATTGTACTTGTATTAGGGATATAACAAGGAATAGACTGTGAATTTTGTCATTCTGTAGTTCCCAGTGGAGACTATATATTAATAGTATAGTGGGGAGAGAATCAGTTCAGTTCAGTTCAGTTGCTCAGTCATGTCTGACTCTTTGTGACCCCATTGACTGCAGCACGCCAGGCTTCCCTGTCCATCACTAACTCTCGGAACTTGCTCAAACTCATGTCCATTGAGTTGGTGATGCCATCCAACCATGTCATCCTCTGTTGTTCCCTTCTCCTTCTGCCTTCAATCTTTCCCAGCATCAGGGTCTTTTCCAATGAGTCAGTTCTTCACATCCGGTGGCCAAAGTATTGGAGTTTCAGTAATTGAAAGAATGAGCTACTTAATGGGATTAAATGCCTGCTTTATAATTTACCAGCTTGTGATTTAAACTCTCTATAGCTTTATCTCTAAAGTAGAAATAACACTACTTCTTTCCATCACCCTCTATTTCCCTTTATTTTTCTTTTTTCTTCATTGAACTTTTCACTTGTGATAGTTTTGTTCATTTATTGACATTAATGTAAAATCCTGGAGGACAGTCACTTTATTTGGTTCACTTATGTATTTTCAGCATCTAGCTTAGGATCTACTACATAATACCTCTCAGTAAATTGCTATTTCTTCTCCTGGGAATAGTCTTCCTACATATTTGCACATAGCTCATCCTCATGCTCTATTATCATGCCCAAATATCATCTTGATGCAGGGACCTTACTAGACAATCTCTTCTATAAAATAACATCCTCTATTTTTCTCTGTTTTATCTTGCCTTATTTTTCTCTGTAACGCTTGACAGTACTGATATTGTATTTTCTTGCTTATTGTCTATATTTTCCACTAGAATATAAAATTTCTGATTCTGGGACTTTTTTGCTTTACTCCTTGATCCTCAATTTCTCACCAGGCACATTAGGCTCTTAAATGTTTGTTGAATGAATAAACGAATAACAGTGTTGAATATATGGATGAATAGGTAAAGGAATATTACTTATACTATAGGGTTACTATGAAAATGAAAAAGAAAAAATCATGTGTTCCACTTCCATAATGACTGATACAAGTAGATGCTTAAATAAATGCTAGCTATAATATAATGTTGCTCAGAATTTTTAATTCTTACAACAAATTTGCTAAAACAGTTTTGGTTTTTTTTGTTGTTTTTTTTTTTTACTATTTTATAGATGAGAAAATTGAGGCTCAAGATTTGTTCAAGGTGTAGTAAAGGCTAATTCTGGGGTTCAGACTTTGATCTGCCTTTTTCCTCAACTGCATCTCTTTTCACTCTGCTATGTTGCTGTCAAAAAAAAAATATTAAAGAGTGCTCATGGAGATGGCAACATTTGAACTAGCTTTGAAAGATGAATGGGGATTTTCTTAGCATGTAGTTGGAGGAAAGGCATTCTAAGTAGTGGGAACTCCCTGATGGAAACCATGAGCAGTGAGCAATGACAGAAACCACGGTTATGCAGGTGCACTTGTGGTAAGCTAGCTCCTTACTCTGAAGAGCATCGAAAGAATTTTTTTTAAGCAGAATTTTTATAACTTGGGTGTTATGGATACTCTGGCTGCCAATTTTGTCAGTGATTTTACAAGTCTTAATGGGCATATTTCTGGCACACAAGCAATAGACCGAAACTGCCCCAAATGGTAGCCAGTGGACATCTGTGGCCATTTAAATATAAATTAAGAGTAAAGTAAAAAGTTAGTTCTTCAGATGCCCTAGTTACATTACAGGTGCTCAATAGCTACAGGTGGCCAGTGGCTACTATATTAGAGTATGGTTATGGAACATACCCACTGCAGAAAGTTCCATTGTGCAGCATTGTTATAGACAGCTAACACATGACTGGATAGAGGACTCAAGCTGAACATTTATATAGAAGGAGAGGATAGTGAATAAAAAGATTTCCCAAGCTAAAAATGTTTTACAAACAGAGTGTGGAGTAGTTATTGGAAATTCTACTCTAATCAAACTTAAAAAGGTCAGTTAGGCTTTTGTTTTTCCTTATAGATGAAAACTTCAGTTTATTTGGCTTGGATAGAGATATAAAGCCAAAAGCTCCAGGAGTCTTGGAACATCACTTCATGGATATAGATTAAAAGTCATCTAATGTGCCTCTCTACTCTGCCCATTAGCCTGGCATGCCAAAACAAACGGAGTCAGAAACTTGGAATAGCCAATCCCTGATCTAGGCTCTGAACCACTTAGACTGGTTACTGATTAGGTAAAGAGTTGAGTTTACTTAATATGGATTTATAATCATCTTCATATTTACAGAAGTTTATATATTGTCTCTTCTCACTTTATAAAAACTTCACATAAATCCTCAAAATATCCCTGTGAGTCTGGCTCTGTTTCTTCTGATAGAGAAATAAGAATGCACATGGACTTGTCCGATACCATGTAACCAGGAGGTGCTAGAGCCAGTATGCAGTCTCATATTTTCTGACTTTTAGGTCAAGTGATCCTCAAACCACATTAACAATGAGGATACACTGTTTTAACCTGGATAAAAAGGAATGTAAAACTCTTATGACCAAAGTGAGAAGAGCTCAGAAGAAAGGTAGGATGAGAGGCCTTAAAGAAGTGACTGTTTTGGCAGTAACAGGTTGATTCTCAAAATCATTGAAAGTCACCAAAGTTCTGTCCTTGCAGTGTGGTAAAACTTGGTAATGAACTTGATTTACTCTGGGAGGGAGCAACTAGGTGAAAGAACGTGTTTGATGCTGGGACTCTAACAAAGTATTATAAATAAAAGATGAACTGGGCTTGGACTTTGTAGAAAGAAATTTAAGGGAGGTGGATTAAGATACATCTTGAAGAAAGAATACATATTATTTGGCGTTATTTGACTGTTATTCTAACAGTCAGGCTTAAAACATTGGTCTTCCCAGTTCTACTCAGGATTGATTGTGCCATCCTCCAGACTATTATAATATGTTGTTTATACCTATATTGTAATATTGATTATGTTCAAACTTCATTTTCATAATTTTTGAGTGCCTTGTAGGCACTCAAATATCAGGTCTCCATAAATGTTTGCTAAACTAGTCCATGCTTTCTGTCTTATTCTCAAATTTAATAGATTGCCAGTTTGTGGCAATTTTTAGGTTCCCTTTATCTGTTTCTGTGCCCACTTTGATTTTCCTTCCCACCACCGTCATTCAGGCACCAGCCACTTACTTTGTGTACAGTTGAAGTTTCTTAATTTTGTTTTGTTTTTCCTCCAGTCCTTTAACCCTCTAATCCAACCTGCACAAGAATCTAGATTACACTTCTTCAAATTATTGCTATTGCCATTTCACTCTTTTTCAGTGGCTTGCCATGATCTCTGAATTAAGTGAAAATCCTTAACTTGATATTCAAACCTTTTTATATGATAGCTAATTGGAACATACCTTTCCACAGCACTAGGGAATGTCTTAAAGGAAGTAAGTTCTTAAGAATTACTTATTGATGTGTTTAGATTGCTTTGAGATTCAAAAGCTTCTAAAGACACAAAGCAACATAAAAAATGACTTAAAAACAGTAGAAATCAATATATCATCAATTATTTGACCATGTGATTAGTCCACACATGCTGTAGTACTTCAGAGAAAAAGATCATTGAAACTTTGGGTCATCAGACATACAGCTTTATTGGAGAAGCTGACAGTTATTTGGGACCCTGAATCATTTATTCATTTTATTTATTCAGCCTAATTTCCCCCTGTTTTCCTAGTAAATATATGAGGTTTTAGAGTAATGGGCTCTGTTTTGTCAGCATAAAAATATTTCTTTTGTCAGAAGAATTCAGATACTTATACATAGAAACTTGTGCTTAAATGTCATTATTTTAAGTGTTATTGGATCCCTTCTCAGAACTTTGAAAATATATATACCTGAGCTGTTTCTTCTGATCAGCTTCTACTGTGGGCACTTAGTTTGAAGTCACAATAGAATAATTTGAGAAAAAGTTGAATTTGGCAGATATAGCATACGAGTATCTATCATAAAATTTGGGTTTCAAACAGGATATTGTTTAAGCTCAACTTATAATAAGTATAATTTGTCAATTATGTAATATAATATATACTCAAAAGTGCTATTTTTATGGATGATGGCTTTTCCTATATGGTTAACTTCTCTGTTTTGTACTCAATACAAAGAAATTTGTATTTCTTTGTTTTTTAGATAAAAAAAAGGTAGAGTATCATACACAATAGTAAAAATATCAGATGCCTCTAAATAACACTTCTAATTTTCCAGGAATTTTCAAAAATGGAGGATGTAAATTGGCTAGTTGTATCTTTTCAGTGACTGGATTGGCTACTTTTCATGATGACTATTTTAACTAATTAATTCATCAAGACAAGTTGTTTCTATTACCATGACCTGGCTAGCACTTAAGCTACTAGTGTTCAGCTTGTATCTATCCTATGTCTGTAAGAAGGGCTGTCTGTGAGCCTATACTTACTGCTTTTTATTTACTTAAACTTTATTTACTTTACATTCCTAAGCAAAATGAATAAAAATTTTTATACATATGATTTCATTTCCTCCAATACTTATCCCAGTTTCTAAGGGCCTTCTGATTTACAGACTCTTAAAAATTTTTCTCCTTCCAATTCAAATGTAAGTAATTAACTTCTTCCTAATTTGGAACTTCAACTTGAAAACTAGGGTGTTTGATTTGGCGTCAGATTAGGCATCTTATTTTAGATGAGATCGTATAACTTTGGTTTTAGGTGATCACAGAAGTGTTTGTTGAGCAGCATCTTTGTAGCTTTGAGGAAACTAGAAAACAACTTTTCTACTAAGATTATGATTCTCCTTGACAGTCACTTTAACTGCAGTTAGGTCCTGGCTGTACCAACTCCAGTTTAAACAACTGGACTCTGAACCTGTTTTTGTTCTGATTAAGAAGTTTATTTATATGTTCGGGAATACAGAGGCACAACCTGTTAACAGCTGTAAATTTGGTTGATTAAGCTCTGTGTAGACAAATTTACTAGCGGGGACTGCTCCCTAGAAATTCCAGTTCACTTACATATGAAGGTAGTCTGGCTATTTCTCTCCAGTTTCCATCACTTCCTGCCAAGAAAAATAAACATTTTCTTGCAAAGGATTGATGCTAGAGGTTAGAAGTGGTCAGTGTTTTATCAGTCATACTGGGCTGTCATGAATCTCAATAAACAAACATAGTAATATCCATGTAGATGCCTGGAAAAGCAGCCAGACCCGAGAGAGATCATTTCTTTCAGATAGTCTTCCAGACCTTTTCAATGTAGGTGAATGTCAATTATTAATAGGCATTTATTTTAATAGAAATTATGGATGTTTGGCCCCATATTTTCACTTACCAACAGTTCAGGGAAGCTTGTGGTTTTAGTGGATAATAACAGGCTGGAGCCAGAAACGATGTTTTCTTAATTTAGTATAACTATAGGTACTATTATAAGTATTGTAATAAAAATGAGCTTATTAGGTCAAACCTCTGGTATTCAACATTTCCCTATAGTGGTCTATTGGGCAAACTATGGCCCCAGAGCCATCCCACAGAATATTTTTGTGGTGGGCACAATCTGAGAATTGTTTTATATTTTTAAAGAGCTATAACAAAGAAGAATATGCAGCACAGACTATATATAGCTTTCAATGATTAAAATGTTCATTATCTGACCCTTTAAGAAAAGTTTGTCAACTCCTACTGATATAGATTAGCAATAGTCATGGTGAGATCCGTTGTTGTTTAGTCGCTCAGTCGTGGCCGACTCTTTTGTGACTCTATGAGCTGTAGCCTGCCAGGCTTCTCTGTCCCTGTGATTTCCTACTCAAGAATACTGGAGTGGGTTGCCATTTTCTTCTCCAGGGAATCTTCCTGACCCCGAGGGATCGAATTCACATCTCTTATGTCTCCTGCATTAGAAGGTGGGTTCTTTACCACTGAGTCACCTGGGAAGCCTGACGATCTGTTACAAGGATCCAAAAAAAGCCATCTGAATCAACAAAGCAAGATGAAAATATGGAAAATATGTTTTTCATAGTTTTAGTTTTAGAGCCTTTTATTTCTGGTTAGCATGTGATATGTGAAATAAAGATGATACTATTGTCCTTATACGGTTCTTAGAATCATTGAATCATGGCTCCTTGTAGTACCTTACATATGGAAGATAACTGGTATCAATTACTGTTATAATAATGTGTTGAATGCCTGACAGTTGTTCCTGCTTTATGAGTCTCTGTTCTATTCATGCCATATTTGCATTTTATTTAATTTTGTAAGCCACTTTAATGTCTTTTTTTTTTTTGGTTGAAATGCAAATCTTAAGTGTAGCAGTTTTATTGCTCCTGTTACTATGGCTGCATAACAAATTACCCCAACATTTAGTGGCATGAAAAAATAGATTATTATGCTCACAGATTCTGTGGATCAGGAATTCAGACAGGACACAGCAGGATGACTTCTCTCTTTGTTCTGCAACATCTGAAGCTGGAAAACTCAAAACTGGGAACTGGAATCATCTGAAGACTCATTCACTCTGGTAGTTGTTGCTGTCCGTTGGCTAGGAAGGCTCCAGTTCCTCTCCATATGGGTCTCTCCTTGTGATATCTCCAAATGGACTATTTTGTGCTTCCTTGAGTGAGCCAACAGGGTTCCCCAGAGCATGCATTCCAAAAAGAGAGAGCCAGGCAGGAGCTATCCTCTCTATGACATAGCCTTGGGAACCACAGAACATCATTTCTTTTTCCTGCTTTGATGGTCAGAATAGGCACAAGTCCACCAAGTTCAAGGGGAGAAAAAAAGACTTTTGATGGAGGCTGAGGATATTTTTGGAATTAAAATTTCCTGTAATTATATCACTTTATTTATTTAACAATCACTTACATGTGATTTAATCCACATATCAGGCACTATTCTAAGTATTTTGCAAATATTAATCCATATACTCTAGAATAGGCTTATTTTATAGATGGAGAAATTGAATCAAAATATTGAATTAACTGGAATATAATTTTCTCTGACTTTGATGGATAATAAAAAAGTTACTATGGTTTTTTTAACTTACACAGTATTAATTAAAAGATTTAAAAATATTTCAAATGCATACTTCTGTTTCTTGCCTTAGAATTGCTTTGAGAGAGGCATAGTTTCGCATAAGTAATTTCTGAAATGTGTGCAGTGGTCAAGCCTCCACGGTTCCATCCTTCCACATTCTTAGTGCTGGGCTGTGTGGTAAATAAGTTGGGATTTCTTAATGAAGCAGGTTTCAAATAAATCAATAAGTAGGAATAATACTCAATTTTGACAGCAGTCTTGGACTAACTTACCAAACTTGACTAATAGATTGATTCTGTGTCCTTTTATGAAAATCAATACAATATCTTGGTCTAGGTGTGATGATCTTACATATTAATTGCTATCTTTTCCTTCATTGCTATTGAAATCACCACTTTTGGTTGGTAAGGTCAGTGATCTTTCGGCCTCCATTGTCATGAAGATATTTTATCAGGGGCAAATATTCCTTCTCTTCTTTTTTTTTTTCAAATAACAGTATGAATGTTTGTTGGGTATATTTCAAGCCCTAGGTCTTTTTGGTTTTGTGATTTTTTTGCTCTTTTACATCTGTTGATTGATTTTTACCTTGGAGATTTAGCAGTCTCTGACCGAGTTGTTTATAGCTTTTCAATCAGTTTGGTCTCCCAGAATTCAGTAGTCTTATTTTAAGCGTAGCCCAAAGTGACTTTCACCCTGATTCATTTGTGACACAGTTAACACTATATCTCTGAGTCTAATGAATTTATGCTTGCTTATACATTGTGCTATATTTAAAATGGATAATCAACAAGGACCTATTGTATAGTACATGGAGCTCTTTTCAATGTTATGTGGCAGCTTGGATGGGAGGAGAGTTTGGCGGAGAATGGATACATATATATGTATGGCTGAGTTCCTTTGCTGTTCACCTAAAACTGTAACAACATTGTTAATAGGCTATTCCTCAATACAAAATAAAAAATTAACAGAAACACTATATCTCCTAGTCTCTGCATATATGAATGTATAACAAGTATGAAGTATGCAGATAAGAAAAGGGTAGCCTTGTTAGAGTTCAGTTCAGTTCAGTTGCTCAGTCATGTCCGACTCCTTGCGAGTTCATGGACTGCAGCATGCCAGGCCTCCCTGTCCATCACCAACTCCCGGAGTTTACCCAAACTCATGTCCATTGAGTTGGTGATGCCATCCAACCATCTCATCCTCTGTCATCCCCTTCTCCTCCTGCCTTCAATCTTTCCCAACATCAGGGTCTTTTCAAATGAGTCAGTTCTTTGCATCAGGTGGCTAAAGTATTGGAGTTTCAGCTTCAGCATTAGTCCTTCCAATGAATATTTCCTTCCCTTTCTTTTCCTTCCCTTGTGGCTCAGCTGGTAAAGAATCTGTCTGCAATGCAGGAGACCTGGGTTCCATCCCTGGATTGGGAAGATCCCCTGGAGAAGGGAAAGGCTACCCACTCCAGTATTCTGGCCTGGGTCACAGAGTCGGACACAACTGAGCAACTTTCACTTGTTAGAGTATCAAAACTCAAATGAAGTATCTAATATTTTAGGGGAATATTTAAATAATTTTGTTCTAATTGTAAAATCTGGATTTTTCTTTTAAAGCATATTTGATTAGGAGTACATGTAGAAATTTGCATATCAAAACTTGCCAAATCTAAGACTCACTAATTTTATATTCTTAAATTTAAAATATAAGACAGAGAGATCAGTACTATGTGATCTGATTACACATATGTGTAATGTATGTGAATGAACTGATTACATTGAGTGGCATTATTTATTTACTTATTTAGACTCAGAAATAATGTAAGAATGAATGCACAAAGGAGCTGTCCTGCTGCTCACTCATTTATCTGAGATGTAGCATGGTGACTGGTTTTATAGGCTAGCTCTTCTGCCATCTGTGTGATTTCGTTCTAGTTATTATTATCTCTTTGTGATTCAGTTTCATTGTCTGTGTAATAGCTTAGTTCTCTCATTGGTCATGGCAGCACCTACCTCTTAATGTTTTAGTGAAAATGAAATGATTTAATATATATCAAGTGCTTCGGACAGTGTTTAGCAAATTGTAAGCTCATAAACAGCTCTTATTCATTAATCCATCCTTTCACTTACTCATTAAAGAAACATTTATTGAACATCTACTATGATGTGGATAGAAAGATAAAGAAAGTTCTGCTCTGAAGGTATGAGTAGTTTAGTGGGGCAGAGGAATATAATAGTCATTATAACATAGGATGAGGGGAGTGATACTTTATAAAGTAGATAAATAAAAGTGCTATGAAAAGGAAGAGGTTGGGGACTTCTCTGATGGTCCAGTGGTTACTGCTCTGCACTTCCACTGCAGGGCGCATAGGTTCCATCACTGTGTAGTGCGGCCAAGAAAAAACAAAAGAAAAGGAAGAGGGTGGAGTTTTTGATAGCCTTAATCATTTTACTTTTCTATGACACTGTTTTTCATCTGAAAATGTTCCTTTGTGAACCTTTTAAAATTCTTAAGGACATAGTTTCCTTTCTTTGCATCTCTGTATCATTTTACCTTAAGGTATTTATCACTTTTTGTCTTGTTAAATCATTATTTGTTCGTATCTTTTTTACTTGAAGATGTCAACATTTCTGGATCACCAACAACCACTCAACACAGTACTCTTTAAAAATACTTTATAAACATTTGATAACTTAGCTGGTAAAGAATCCACCTGCAATTTAGGAGACCCTGGTTTGATTCCTGGGCTGGGAAGATCCCCTGGAGAAGAGAAGGCTATCTACTCCAGCTTTCCTGGTGGCTCTGACAGTAAAGAATCTGCCTGCCATGCGGGAGACCTGGGTTTGATCCCTGTGTTGGGAAGATCCCCTGGAGAAAAGAAGATCCCCTGAACAAGGGAAGATGCTCTAGAGAAGGAAACAGGCTACCCACTCCAGTATTCTGGCTTGGAGAATTCCATGGACTGTATAAGTCCATGGGGTCGCAAAGAGTCAGACACGATGGAGCAATTTTCACTTTCTTTCTTTTTCAAGTGGCTCAAAAATTAAAACTGATTAAAATGCTTAGATGCCAGTCTATGCTTCTACCTTTTGAGGACTTCTTAAAGGTGTAGATAGGTGGAAAAGTGCAGAGTCTGAGGGTGAAATAAACAAGATACATGTATGGCTTCAATCAGGCTAGTTCTCTAGATTCTCTAGGAGGGTAAAAAGCCCCATTTGTACCATTTTCCCATTTCCACAATATGAATACTCCCGCTATGGCTAAACTTATGCTACAACGTGACATTACTGAATTTTGATGGGAAGAGATGTGCAGTAGAATACCGGTATATAGTAATATCTCCACTGTATAGATATAGTAGCTATAATTAACTCTGAGCAAAGATATTAGTAAAGTGTAGTAATACAATTAAAAAATGATGAATTTTGAGTATTTTTTAATTTAAAATTTAATTATACATTTACAGAATTTGATTTTTAATGATGTTGGTGTTTAACAACTTAATTAGAAAATTTCTGAAAATTTAACAATAAGTACTTGTGAACCTATGCAGGCTGAGTCTATCATATCTCTTGACCTAGGCCCTGTTCTTTACAGATTATATGTCTTTGGCTAGTGATTTAATTGCTAGAATTTATGCTAGGAACATTATCTGTGAATCCAAAAAAACACAAAGATGTTTATCTTGGCATTATTAGCATAACAAGAAGCAACCTAATAGTTTAAAGTGAATTTTGGGGTTTTTATTAGTTTGTTCAGTCACTGAGTTGTGTCTGACTCTTTGCGACCCCATGGACTGCAGCATGCCAAACTTCCCTGTTCTTCAAAATCTCCCAGAGTTTGCTCAAACTCATGTCTGTTGCATCAGTGATGCCATCCAACCATCTTATCCTCTATAGCCCACTTCTCCTGCCTTCAGTCTTCCCTAACATCAGGGTCTTTTCCAGTGTGTCGGTTCTTCATATCAAGTGGCCAGAGTACTGGAGCTTCAGCTTCAGCGTCAGTCCTCCCAGTGAATATTCAGGGTGTATTTCCTTTAGCACTGACTGGTTTGATCTCCTTGCTGCCCAAGAGACTCTTGAGAGTCTTCTCTAGCACCTCAGTCCAAAAGCATGAATTCTTTGGCACTCAGCCTTCTTTATGGTCCAACTCTCACATCCATACATGACTACCAGAAAAACCATAGCTTTGATTATACGGATCTTTTGTCAGCAAAATGATGTGCTAAAGTATGAATTGTGGTTAAGTAATTTATTAGAATATTTCCTAGAATTAAAAGTGACTTTATTGAAGACTTTATAATAGCATAGGAAAATGCCATAAGTTTAAGTGAATAAGAAAGAATGCTGAATACCTAATTTACATAGAATTATCAAAATTTTTTATGAATATAGGAATGTGTAATTAGAAGGAAGTGTTAGTGGTGAGAACATGGCTGTATTTTTTTTTTAATCTTTATCTTCACTTTACAAGTTTCTAGCAATGAGCATATTTTATATCTATAATGAAAACATAGTATCACTTTTGTCACAAAACCAAATTCTAAGTAATACCTCTAATTTTTTGTTGAATTAAAAGCATTATCAAGATAGATCTTTTCTGTTTTAGAAATTAAATATTTTCTTGTAACAATGAATAAAACATATGAATTGAATTTTTTGTTTAATTTAGACACACAAAACTTATTTATTCTTTTAGTTTGTTGCTTACTGTTTTATTGGAATTTCTATTTAAAAAAAATGCTTTCTTTAAGAAAAAGTAAAAGCTTGTTTGCATCCAGTGACTTTTTTTTTAATTTATTTTTTAATTGGAATATAATTGCTTTATAATGTTGTGTTGGCTGACTCATGTTGTTTTATAGCAGGAGCTAACAGAACATCGAATTTGATTTTTATAGATCTGTACTAGATTTGTTTTTCTCCCTAAATCTCATGTACGGGCCATCATAGATTTCCATGGAATATTTTGAATTTTTATAAAAGTATCCCACATTAAAAATGCTAACTTCAGAAATACCATTTTAAAAAGCTGCTTTGTAGTTAAGTCACTAACTCTTCACTTTAAGAAAACTAAAGATATATTGTTTCAAAATGATGAGGGTCCTGTGTGTTTCACATTCCTGTCTAATCTAGGCATTGTTAAAAATTTATTTCACCATTATAGCTCTTCTTTTGTGAAAGAATTTCTCTAGAGCTTTTCAAATTATCTTTTGATATAAACAGATAATCTAATTTCACACACTTCTAGAAAGTAGTTTTAACTACTTTTCCTGTCCCTTTTTTGTTAATAACTGGTTAACTGTAGGAGACAATTTAGAAACGCTTCTGTGTAATTTTTTCCTCCTGAAGATTAAGATGTGATGAAACAAATCACCTGTGGCATTCTTTGTAGAAAAAAAAAATGCTTTTTTGGTGATTTTTTAAAAGGTACTAATTTAAACGTCAAAGCAAGTTCTGTTAAGATTTTGCCTTTGTTCCAAGGTTGTAATGTCTCTTACCACTTTATTTACTTGGTTTGGATGGGTTACAACAGGATTTAGTATAACGTAATTCTCTATATTTTTATGAAGGAGAGATTGAGGCATTTCATGATCTCTTGAACTCTCCCTCCTAGGAACTCCTAGTACTTATTATTTCTTTGTTTTTATCATGTGTTCTTATTAACCTTTTGAATTATTCAACTTTTTATTTGTCTGGATTGTGTTTTTAAAATACCATAAACTCGGTGATGCAGATATGTGTGGGCTATGGGGAATGATAGGTAATGAATTTTAGTGTGGGTAAATCTGACTTATCACTTACTGGCTATGGGACCTTGGGTAATTATTATTTGGGCCTTAGCCCTCTTATCTCTAAAGTGAATAGAACAACCTCTAGCTTGTGGGGTTACTGAGAGGATTAGAGATAAGGTATAATGTTCCTGGCATATAATAGCTGTTCAATAAATGATTAGTTATTAGGTGATCAGTAACAATTGAGTGAATGTGTATTAGTCTGCTTGGGCTGCTATAACAAAACACCATAGACTGGGTGCTTAAGCATCAAAATTTATTTTTTCACAGTTCTGGAGGCTCACAAGTTGAAGATCAAGTTGCCTGCCAGTTCACTTCCTTTTCCTGGCTTACATGTGGCTTCACATGGTTAGGGCTGGGGGTAAAGAGAGAAAGGGAAGAAGCAAGCTCTTTGGTGTCTCTTATATGAGCGCTAATTCCATCATAAGGAAACTTCATGACCTCATTTAACATAATTACTTCTCAAAGGCCCCATTTCCAAATACCATCACATGAGGTGGGGGGATGTTAGGGCTTTAACATACACATTTTGTCTTGGAGAAGGCAATGGCAACCCACTCCAGTACTCTTGCCTGGAAAATCCCATGGATGGCGGAGCCTGGTAGGCTGCAGTCCATGGGGTCTCTAAGAGTCAGACACGACTGAGTGACTTCACTTTCACTTTTCATGCATTGGAGAAGGAAATGGCAACCCACTCCAGTGTTCTTGCCTGGAGAATCCCAGGGATGGGGAAGCCTGGTGGGCTGCCGTCTATGGGGTCGCACAGAGTCAAACACAACTGACACGACTTAGCAGCAGCATACACATTTTGGAGAGACATGATTCATAACAGACTTCTTCAGGGAAATTTGGATTACTGAAATAGCCATTAAACACCTACAAAATTTTAAGCACAGTCAAAACATGAAATTAAAAGATGCTTGCTCCTTGGAAGAAATGCTATGAGCAACCTGGACAGCATATTAAAAAGCAGAGATGCTCCTTTGCCAACAAAGGTCCATATAGTCAAAACTATGGTTTTTCCAGTAGTCATGTATGGATGTGAGAGTTGGACTATAATAAAGAAAGCTGAACGTAGAAAAATTGATGCTTTTGAACTGTGGTGTTGGAAACGACTTTTGAGAGTCCCTTGGACTGTGAGAAGATCCAACCAGTCCATCCTAAAGGAGATCAGTCCTGAGTGTTCTTTGGAAGGACTGATGTTGAAGCTGAAACTCTAATACTTTGGCCACCTGATGCAAAGAACTGACTCATTTGAAAAGACCCTGATGCTGGGAAAGATTGAAGGCGGGAGGTGAAGGGGACGACAGAGGATGAGATGGTTGGATGGCATCACTGACTCAATGGACATGAGTTTGGGTAAGCTCTGGGAGTTGGTGATGGACAGGGAGGCCTGGCCTGCAGTCCATGGGGTCGCAAAGAGTCGGACACAACTGAGTAACTGAACTGAACTGAACTGAACTGAAAACTTAGAAAAGAAAATCATTTATAATTGCATTGTCCATTATTAGCATTTTTAGAGTATATCAGGTCAGACTCTTTTTGTGTTCACATGTAGAAATTTATTATTTTTATGTGATAGATACAGAATTTAAGTTTGGGAAGATGAAAAAGTTCAGGAGATGGATGGTAATGATGGTTGCACAATAATGTGACTGTATCTAATGTCACCGAACTGTACATTTGAAAATAGTTAGAATGGTAAGTTTTATGTTATGCATATGTAACTGCAATAAAAAAAACATTTCCTGTTTGCAAAAATAAGCTCGTATTCAGTATCTTTTTTTAAAGTCTACTTTTTATGCTCAACAATGAAAAAAGAACACCTTTCCACATGAGTAAATATATTTTTGTACTGTGATTTTTGTGGCTGAATATTTATTTTATCCTTTGGATGTACCACCTTTTATTGAGGGCAGTGTTAAAGCAAATAAAAAGGAGTGTTAGCCCTTTCCTTTTTAAGTGGATTCACAGAGAACTTTGTGATGCATGGCAGAGAACTTGGGGAAATAACCAGATGGTGGAAACTGAAAACCCCCCTGGGTCCTTAAACTGTGTCTGCCTTGTTCAAATGACTCTCTAAATAAACTGCTTTACTGTTCTGATGTCAACATGGCAGCTTTGCTTTCTTTTTTTTCCAAGTATAATTTTTTTTTTATTTGTCTAAAAGGATGTTTATTCCAGACTAGTGGTTTTCTTGGATTTCTGCCTTTACTACATTAATGTCATATTGGAGGAATCAGGGCAAAAGAGAAGCAATAGATGGAGAATATTGCACCCTGAGAATTGGTTCCTTCACACAAGGATCAGATGCCATGATGGCAGGCATGTCTGAAATTTCAGCATTGGTAAGCTACTCTTAGGAAGCTTCCTCTTGACTTATGGTCTGGCTCTCCCCTAAGATGCTTTTTTTTTTTTTTTAATAGCTCTTCTGAAAGGATGCTCCTCATTTTCCCACACTTTCTCTGTCGCAGGGTCCTTGTCTTCCTAGGCTACCCCTACCTCTTTTAGACCATGATTTCTTCACCTGCTGTAAAATACTCTGCTTCTTTTTATTTATTTATTTTTGACTGAGCTGGGTCTTTGTTGCTGCACGCAGCCTTTCTCTAGTTGCAGAACGTGGGCCTCTCGTTGCAGTGGCTTCTCTTGTTGCGGAGCAGGGCTCTAGGACACGCAGGGCTTCAGTAGTTGTGGTGCACAGACCTAGTTGTCCCATGGCACGTGGAATCTTCCTGGACCAGGGATAGAACCTGCATCCCCTGCATTGGCAGGTGGATTCTTATCCACTGGATCACTAGCGAAGTCCAGTACTCTGCTTCTTTGAGGATGCCTTTGCTACTTACTCAGCCAAGCTAACTGGTATTTCTTTTCTGTGCCATAATTTCCTTATCTTTCCAGCTTACACGCCAAATCTTCAGCTTTTCAGGGACTTGCTATTATATGGCACGTGTTCTTCACTCCCTTTTCTCTTCACTTTAGATTCCATGGACCATAACTCTTAACTTATCTCTTGTCAGCTTACTGAACTCCAGTGCCCCATTATCAGTCATGTCCCCTTGGTGTTTTCACAACTGTGGGTGACTCTGAGCTTTTTCTGCAATTGCTCCCAAGCTGCTAAATTCAGTGCGAGATGTGGGGAGGCAGATTAATATCTTCATCAATACATGGCCCTCACCTCATCTTTGCTCTCAGCATTACCGAGAAGTCTTTTTGTGTGTGTGTGTGTGTAGAATGTGTTCTTTTATTTATTTATTAAAAAAAATTTTTTTCATTAGTTGGAGGCTAATTACTTCACAACATTTCAGTGGGTTTTGTCATACATTGATATGAATCAGCCTTGTGTCATTCCCTAGATAACCCTCTCCTGCATCTTCCATGGCAGTGTGTTTCACCTGGGGCTTTTCCTGCTAGTCTCAGCTTGCATCCCCCTGAGCACCTCATATAAAGCAATTCTCCCTAAGCTCTCTTGGCCCCGGTATCCTGATTAATTTCCTCCAGTAGCATATCACAATGTGAAATTATCTTGTTTGCTTGTTTATTATATGTGTTCCCCTGCATAAACTTAAGGATTGTATGAACTGTTAACTTTGTTTTGTCTTACTACTATATTCCCTGTGCCTAGAATAGTACCCAGTGCCTTTTGTTGAGTGAATGGGTGACAGTTTCAGTTATTTTCTACCCTTTAATCCTGTCTTGATTCTCAGCAAATGACTACCTCCAAGTCAATAGGAAAGATGTATGTGTGTGCTCAGTTGCTCGGTTGTGTCCAACTCTTTTGTGACCTCATGGACTATAGCCTGCCAGGCTCCTCTGTCCATGGAATTTTCTAGGCAAGAATACAGGAGCAGGTTGTCATTTCTATGCCAGGGGATCTTCTTGACCCGGGAATCGGACCTGTGTCTCTTGTGTCTTCTGCATTGGCAGGCAGATTCTTTACCACTCACTGCGCCATCTGGGAAGCTCCAATAGGAAAGATAGAAATCTTCAAATGGAAAACCTGTTCCTCATTTGCCATTAAAAGTAAACCTTTCTACATGTTTTTTTTCTTCCTCTGTCCTGTCTGTCATGAAAAAAAGGCTTTCCTCATTTCCTAAAGCCTGGGGCCCATCCTTTTTCACCTTACAGTTTCTTGATTTTTCTCTAATCCTGTGTATGGTATGGTGATTATGAATGTGGACTTCATAATGTAATCAGACATATGGATTCAAATTTGAGATCTGTTGCTATGAAATTTTGGGCAAAGTATTTAACATCTCTCAGCCTCAGTTTCTGTGTGCTTAGTTGGAGATGATAATATCTATATCATAGAGTTGTGAAGCTGGAAAGATTTCATATTTTTAAAGTGCTAATAAGTTTTGTGGTTGGGACAAAGGAAGCACTCAAAAGAAAGTTTTTTGTTATATTATTATTGCTTCCCTTTCTATGGGCTCCTAATTTTATTAAGCTCATCTTTAAAAATTGTCCTATTTCAACTACATATTTAACACCCTATTTTTCTTTTACCTATCACACCTCTTCCCCAGTTTTTACCTCCTCCTCATTTTAGAACCCACTCCGGTCTGGCTTCCCAAACATTTCACATTTTATTCCCAATCTTAATCCTAATCTTGTTACTTTCCCACCCATCTCTCTCCAAGCCTGTCCACCTCCAGTGATTTCATCTCCCAGTGGTCTAAATCAGAAGCCTGGAAGGTAAGCTTGTCCTCTCCTTCCTTCCCTACGTTGCATCACCAAGCAGAATTCTGATAATTCTACCTCCTAAATATTTCTTCAATTTTCCCTCATCTCTTTTTCCTTTGATGCTGCCATTCCAGTCCAAAGATCTATCATCTCTCACAGGATTGTGATCATAGCTTTCTGTCTTCCTCTCCTGTACCACACTGTTCCATACTCTACACTGTAGACAGAGCAGTCTTCTAAAAAATTCAAAGCCGATAACATTGTTCCCTTTTCTAAACATTCCAGTGACTTCTTACAGTTCTTAAGGCAGAGCCCTTCTTGATTAGATCTTTCTTATCTCTCCAGCTTTACCTTGTACCATGGTTCCCCATGTCCATGCCTTAGCCCTCTATTGAATTTAATTTCTTTCTCGTTTGTTCAGCTCTTTCACATACTGTTCTACTGCCTCTTTCATCATCCCTCTTTCCTGCTTAGCCTTCTGTTCTCAACCTAAATTTTACTTCCTCAGATAGGCCTTCCTGCAGTTAGGTGCCCTGTGGTCTGTCCCATATCATTGTATCAACATGGTGTTTGTTACATGTGATAGGTCCTTGTCTCTTCTCTGGATCCCTGCTGGCAGGAGGCATGTAATGTTTGCTCATCAGTGTATTCCCTTGGGGAGTGCCTGGTCTATAGTAGACACTCAGCGAAGTTTTATTAAATGTTGTTATTAAATGATAATTCAGTGAGGAGGAAAACCACCCTGTTTTACATTTGGTAGGGTTTAGAGCTACATATGGTATTCCTGTATTTAGCTTTGAATATGTCTTTAGACATAAGTAAATGTGGAAAATAATAAGACTGCTTTTCAACACATGCTCTTATTTTTCTATCTTCACACATTCCCTTATTTTAAAATCTTTTAATGTTTGTTTTTATTCTGTACTACAAACGTGAATTTTTTCCCCCATGTGGATGCTTTTGAGTGTGACATGCCACTTAACATCAGCACGTCTGCCAACTTTCATTCAGCCTTCCAGCTCTATATGATGACATTTCCATGGACAATCTTGTGAAGTTTTTCTATTAGACATTGAGTCTAAATCATGCAGTCTTCTAATGGTGCATTTGAAACGTGGTGAAGCCTACTGAACTGTCTTACTCTCCAGCACACCAAATAGAAAGCTCTAGAAGGACAGGGAGCTGTGACTTAGACTTCTTGGCTCTTCACAGCCACTCCACAGGCTCTTGACAGATTAATGATCCTTTCCTTCTCAGTCAGCCTTGGGTCTCAGTAGGTTATGGAGCTGAATCATCTCTGACAGGCAAAAATAAATGCCCTGGAAACACATGGGAACTGCCTTAGATGCATTTTCTTCAAGGGTATTGATGAAAGCTTCGTTATGGAAGGTAGCTGATACTGATTGTGTTTTCACTGTTCTTAAGAAAGAAGTCCTTTTTTTTTTTTTAGTCTGAGATACAAGGAGATCACTGTATGTTAGTTTCCCTTGCCTTACTAATATGACCACCAATTGTTTCATAATGTAGTTTGTGGCAGCTTTTATTCATTTTTTAGTGCATCTTGGATTAAAAGTGTAAATAGGAAAATTTTACAGGGAAATATTTGTAATCTTGTATTTACTGGGCTTTTCATAGGATTTGTCAGAACTCTTTTCCTCGAATGGATTAGACTTTTATTTTTAGATCAGTTATGATTATTTGCTTTCTTAAGTCTATAACAAGAATGTCAGATTATTATATTTATATGACCCCATTTGATACAAATTTATCATTAGAGTTAATTTAATGGTTATCCCTTGTGCACAGTTTCAGGCAGACTTGGATAGCACTTTTAGCAAAAAAGGTAAATTGGTTGTTGAAAATCCTCAGAGGAAGGTCAGTCTAGTTAGTTATGAAAAAGTCCTTTACGGAGAAAGAGTAAGCTGTTTCAATTATTTATTTATTTTTGATGTGAGGAAAAACTGAGAAAGCAGTAGCTAGAGGGATCTATGGTTGAAGAGGTTCTTTTGTTTGTTTTTTTAAATGTTTATGGGGGTATCGTTGATGTACAGTATTGTGTTAATTTCAGGCGTACAGCAGAGTCAATTAGTTATACACATACATATATCCATTTTGTTTTGTTTTTAGATTCTTTTCCCATATAGGTCATCACAGAGTACCAAGTAGAATTCCCTGTGCGATACACTAGGTCCTTATTAGTTAGCTGTTCCTTTTTTTTCCCCAAATTTTACTCTGGCAATTGTCTATACCCAGGGAGCCTGGAGGGCTCCTCTGAAGAGTTTGGGATTCCTGATGTTGCAAATTAAGTAAATTCATCCTATGTGCCTTGGATTTCAAGCAGAAGCAGGAAGAGGATCTGATGAAGGAATTAACTTTGTGTCTCCAATGTTAAATATATTCTAAATCCATTTTGGGGATAGGTCTGTTTCCTGGTTGCAATATGATCTCTGGTTCTTTTAGACTCTGATAATTTAATTTACTCAGTTCTACTTTAAGTAAAACTGTCAAGAGCTTGTATTCATGGATTTCATCATTTTATCTCTTATTTCCGGAGTCTTTTTTTCCTTTCATCCTTATCTTTAAAAAAATAACTTAAGGTGTTTGTCCTAGGAAGGCTGGCAGGATATCAGCTTTAATGTGTTCATAAAATGAGCTGTTTTTGTTTTATGTACATGCACTCTGGGTAAACATCCACTAATTTAATGAAAATTAATTCAAGTGTTTAAATAAGTGAATAATTACTTTCTCACAGATTAACACATTCTGAGTTACATTCTTGGGTGAGATATGAAAATAAGAAAATACAACGTTAACCTCCTCTTGTTGAGTACTAATATGAAAGGAAAGCTTATCTCATTACTACTTCAACACTCCAGGAGGTGGACTCTAGCTGCTGTTTATACCATGGGAGAAATATATCCAGGGTTACATAGGGAATAGCAATCTGAAGTTTCCCCCTCTCACTGTTTCCTTCTGCTTGATCATGGTAGGCAAGAGCTGTCACTGATATTCTGGATGCTAAGAGGGCCATGCCTTCCTCTGATAGTATAAAAAACACTGTTTCTCCCCCCTGGTAGTAGGCCCCAGGGCATAATGAAAAGAACACAGAAATTGGAAGCAAGATGGACTTGGGCTCAAATCCCTCTGCTGTGATTTACTTGCTATTTAGTCTTAAGCAAACTGCGCTTTCTGATGCTCAGAGAGATTAAATGAGTTTGAAAATGAGAGTGAGAGAAAAATATGACATATTATGTTTATGACCTGGTTCACCTGAGGGAGCCAAGCCTCCTGTTTCAGGACATAAAAAGGTAGATGCAATCTTCAAAGGCCTATTAACTATTATTGCCATGTTGTTACTGACCATGGTACTTATTAATGACATAGACTAAATTTGTAACAAAACCTAACACCACATTCTGGTATCCTTGGGATACAAAGAAAATATCAGAATTAGTTAATGCTAATAGAAGTTAAATGTGCTCTACCACTATATCCTACCTAGAAGGTTGTAATGATTAAAGATTGGTTATATAGTAGATTTCAAACCCTAAGGTTTAAGATTCAGTTCATTTCAGTTCAGTTGCTCAGTCATGTCCATCTCTTTGCGACCCCAAGAACTGTAGCATGCCAGGCCTCCCTGTCCATCACCAACTCCTGGAGCTTACTCAAACTCATGTCCATTGAGTCGGTGATGCCATCCAACCATCTCATACTCTGTCGTCTCCTTTTCCTCCCGCCTTCAATCTTTCCCAGCATCAGGGTCTTTTCAAATGAATCAGTTCTTTGCATCAGGTGGCCAAAGTATTGGAGTTTCAGCTTCAGCATCAGTCCTTCCAGTGAATATTCAGGACTGATTTCCTTTAGGATTGACAGGTTTGATCTCCTTGCCATCCAGGGGACTCTCAAGAGTCTTCTCCAGTACCACAGTTCAAAAGCATCAGTTCTTCAGTGCTCAGTAAGGTTTAAGATTTTGGTCAGTCTTAACAAAAACAGTTTATGTTAAGATGTAGAATTTTTGTGAAGATTGTTCGTATGCTCAGTCATTCACGCCTTTTTTATTCTGTATGATTTTACTTCATATTATAAATTTTCAAATGCTGCTTTCTTGTCATATATTAGTAAGTATCTGGCATTTGAAATGTGTGGCCATTGTGAATGGAACTTTTAAGGGAAAAAAGAAGCAAACTGTTGCCATCACTATATGCCCAATAGTTAAAAAATAGAATTTATATGTATTAGACACATGAGAGAGTTTAGAGAGAAGATTCAACTGAAACCATTGTGCCCCAGAACCTTAATAACTTAAATGCAAATACTGGCATATATCCAGAAAGTAAGATTCAATTAAGTACAGTTGTTTCATCTTAAAAAAAATCATCTTTCCATCAAGAACTTTTGGCAGCTGTATTGATGACTTCTCAACAGAGGGGCAGATGGGACTATAAAGACACCTGAGATCTTTTCCCACTGACTTTCCAATTCTTCATTTTTTTTTTTTTTTTCTTTTTACTGTCAGGAGGAGCCAGGTTGTAGAAATGAAGTACTCTGACTTTCCCTCTGCTTTTCCAATCATAAGTTTAGTTACTCTAGCTGTCTCTTATCTGTTCAGATGTTATAATTTGTAGTGATGGCGTAAGTGGATGTAATGGAAGTGGAAATTGGATAGGATCTAGATGGCAGATTATGGGCTTAGTTTCAAAGACCATTTTTACCTGGAAAATAAATAAGAGTTAATAAGCATTTTCTAGTGATTGGTGGTTTATCTGTTCCTTGTGTTCCACCTTGACTTAGCACTGGTCTCTCAGGAACTTCTAAAACCTCTCTTGCCTATGTCAGAATTCATTTTTTTTCCTGAAGAGATCAAAGCTTTTATGGGCATTATTTATTGTAGTCTCATGATATCCTAGGGAGCTAAGTAGAGTTTATGTGGCTCCATTTTTATTTTTAAAGTCAAGTGATGAACAGATAAATCTCTTCACCAAGGTTACAAAATGAGGCTGTGGTGGAGGCAGAAATAGACTCCTTAGTCAGAGACATCTCTTAATTCTGGCCCTTGTGTCTAAGATGCAGTAGATTGTTTGGCCTTTCTCTAAACAGGCCTTTGACACTTAGAGTGTGTGGAAAGTATGTGCTTCCGTCAACGAGTTTTGCTGTTTAGCTATTCTTTGCCTGTTAAAGTAATGACTAGGGGACTAAAGAAAACAGAAAGGATGTCCAAGCCTTATTTCAGCCTCTGCCTTTAGTTCATGTGCACTTTGAGCAGAGAGTGCTTTTATTTCCTTAGGCTTACTTTTCTGTCTTTATATTCGACTTAAAAATGATTTTTCTTCAGGGCACTGCTGATATTGAGAACTTTTAAGGGAAATTAATATTATTTTTTTTAAATGAAAGCTTTGTATGTGAAAATTAGACTTTTGAAATAATATGTATACCGATACTAGACCACATTGAAAGAGGGGATTTGGGAAGATAACTGCAAATTTCTACATTTTCAAGTGTAGGTTTAGTGCTCTCCTTTTTTCTTTTCTTTTTTCCCCTGAAAGTCATTGCCAAATGGATTATATTTTTAAATTACCCTAATTCAGCAATTTATATTACTATACATTAAAGTTTTTAAAAATGAAATAGTATGCTTGATAATAAATATTTTGTTAAAATAATTTTTCAGCTATGTTTTTATTTAAATATTTATCACTCAATGGTTATTAAATTTATGACTTGACTTTACTCACTCCACTCTTCTCTTTTAGTATCCATAATGCTTATTTGGAATTTTAAGCACAAGACAGGAAGGAATAGTTTTTCTTCTTTCCTTTTCTTTAAGGTCTGCTTCTCAAATTAGCCTGCATGCCTGAACCTGTGTTACAATTCAGAAAGAACAGTGGAGTGTATTGCATGCAGTCTTTTTGTTAAGCCGGGTTAGCACCACTATCCTCCTGATGTCTTAAACATTGCAATTTTTGTAAACTTTTCCATGTGCCTCCAGCATCTCCAATTTGTGAGCAAGTCTTACTATATTTATCCCTATTGTATATGTCCACATGTTTGTTTTGCAGTGTAATAACTCTTGACAGTTATAAATTTTTCCATATGTTCCATCCTGTAGAGATAAACAATATGTGTGCTGTATGTTTCTCTCAGCTTTGAAGACTTACTTTTGAAATAAATAAACCCAGAGGACACTATGCTTGGTTTTGGAAAGTCATTTACACGAGCATACTTTCCCTGAAAGGGAAGGTAGTGAATTTTCACCCTTTTAATGTGAAGCTGGTTAATTGAATTTTTCTAAAGGACTGAGAGCTACCTAATTGCTTTCAGTTTTTCAAAGATTTACCAGGCAATGCAGACTTATTTTTGAAAGTCTTTAAAAGTGCCAGTTAAATCATAAATGACCATTTCATGGAGTTCTCTCAGTCTCTCACCGGTTTACTTTGGCTGTAGGGATTAGTGAAATAGCTTTGGATTTCCTTATAATTTTCCCTTTTATCTTTACAGATTGAAAAGTTGGTATTGGCATGTAATGATGGCATCTGAAGCATTTATATTGTGGCTGCTTTTTTTTTGTCTACAGAAAGAATCATTATGATTCACTTATAAGTGGCTATTTCTTTTTCTTTGGATTCTCCTAGGAAATCAAGTCTTTCTGACCAGTTTAATATGTGAAAATTGATGCAAGTATCTTTATTCTTAGCTTGATGTGTGTGTGTGCTCTTTCATGTCTGACTCTTTGCAACCCTGTGGACTGTAGCCCTCAAGGCTCCTCTCTCCATGGGATTCTCCAGGCAAGAATACTGGAGTAGATTGTCATTTTCTTCCCCAGGAGATCTTCCCATCCCAGGGATCAAACCCATGTCTCCTACATTGGCAGGCAGGTTCTTTACCACTAGTGTCACCTGGGAAGCTTTGATGTTCTTTTTTACCCCAACAAATATCTTCTGCCTACATTTCTTTCCCCCACAGATGCAAAGGTGCTTTTATTAGTTGATTTGCTAAAGCCTTTGGGTATATAAATGTTTCCTACATTTTCTATTGCTAACTGCAAGATTGACTACATAAAAGATACAAATGGTATCTGTATTGCAATTTTTATTTATTTTTTGGGTTCTTTTGGTTGTCTCTTTAACATACAAAATTTGTCATCTTTCCCCAAGTGATTTTTAACTTAGAAAACTGAAAAGTGATTTGTAAATGTGGTGGTATAAGCAACAATGTGTAGGATGTGGTTTGAGGCTAGTGACGTGCTGGAGCGAGCCCCCACCAGCTCCTAAAAACCAATTATTAAATTTTCGGACAATTTCTGACCTTGTTAGCATTAAAAACTAAATTATATAAACTTTTAATTAAAATAAATTATATTAAAAACAAAAAGATTAGTACTCAAAACTCATCACATCATAATTATTTTTTACTACATTTTACTGTTATCAATGCTCTTAAAATTATTTATGCCTATTTTATCTGTATTGGAAATACTATATACTAGTGAATACTTCTGGACACCCCTTCCAACTTTATGTTCACTGATGTCTTGTTGGTAACTTGAAATCAAAGAAGTAGTAACACCATGGAAATTGGCAAACACAGCAAATTAGGACTTGATTTATTGTTTTGTTAATTGTCTACACTTATGAAAGTGATGCAGTATCAATAACGAAGACTAAGCTTGGAAGTGTGTTATGTCTATAGCTATTATTCAGTTCAGTTCAGTTGAGTTGCTCAGTCGTGTCTAACTCTTCGCAACCCCATGAATCACAGCACGCCAGGCCTCCCTGTCCATCACCAACTCTCGGAGTTTACTCAAACTCATGTCCATCGAGTCGGTGATGCCATCCAGCCATCTCATCTTCTGTCGTCCTCTGCACCTCCCGCCTTCAGTCTTTCCCAGCATCAGGGTCTTTTCTAATGAGTCAACTCTTCGCATGAGGTGGCCAAAGTATTGGAGTTTCAGCTTCAGCATCAGTCCTTCCAATGAACACCCAGGACTGATCTCCTTTAGGATGGACTGGTTGGATCTCCTTGCAGTCCAGGGGACTCTCAGGTTGGTACAAATGTAACTGAGGTTTCAGACTGTTAATTTTAAATCATTATAACTAGGCTCAAATACATCTTTATTAATCAAAGTAGGAACCATTACAGTCAACACATTTTTGCCAACAAGAAGTGTTTGTTTATTACTGTAGCCTAAAAGTCTGGGCTTGAGGAATTGATGAACTCTTTGAAAGCATTTTCTGCCTCCTGATGTTGTGGAAGTGTCTTCCCTGCAAAAAGTTGTCAAGATCCTTGAAGAAGTGGTATTTGGTTAGCAAGAGGTCAGGTGAATTATGGTGTGTGTGAAGTCACTTAAGTTGTCTGACTCTTTCTATGGACTGTAGCCCTCCAGACTCCTCTGTCCATGGAATTCTCCAGGCAAGAATACTGGAGTGAGTTGCTATGTCCTTCTCCAGGGGATCTTCCCCAACCAGGGATCAAACCTGCATCTCTAACATCTCTTGCATCTACTTCTTATGTAGTTGTAAGAGGATCAGTTATGATGATGCTCTCAACTGGTCATTGTCAGCTTCCGATGACTGGCCCCTCCGCTCCCCATCTTCAAGGCTGTCATCTCCTTTGCAAAACTTCTTGAACCACCACTGCTATGTACATTTGTTGGCAGTTCCTGGGTCAAATGCATTGTTGCTGTTGTGAGTTGTCTCCACTGTTTTACAACCCATCTTGAACTCGAATAAGAAAATCACTTGAATTTGCTTTTTGTCTAACATCATTTCCCTAGTTTAAAATAAATATAAAATAAACAGCAAGTAATAAGTCATTAGCAAAAAACCATAAAATGAGAAATGTGCACTAAAATGATGTATAACATAACCATATTTAAGAATGTATTTCAGAATCAAATGGCAAAGTTCAACAATGCAAAACTGCAATTACTTTTGCACCAACCTAATATGAATAACACAAAAAAACTTGAGAAAATATTTTTCCAGTATTTGAAACCATTATCTGATTCAGCAAAGAAGTGGTTCACATCATGGAAAGCTGAATGAGTGAAATTCTGACATACATCTGTGTTTATGTTCCTTTTTCTCATTAACTTGAACAAAACCATCAACCAACTAAACAGAATTGTAAGAATAATATATTGCCCCGAGTGTACCAGACATTAGATGCTAAATACAACAAGAAGCCTTTGATAGTTCTCTTCTGAAAACCATGCTACTCACAAACATGCTGCCTCTCTTCCAACTCATACATGACTTTAGATTTCCTCTCTTTGCTGTTGTTAAAGGGTACGACAAATTCATTTATTCAGCCATCTGCATCCATCCCTTTGACGACAAATTACCTTAGAGTAGTGTTAGAAAACATTTGTTGGAAAAGAGAAACAGTTTAATACTGGATTTATGAAACCGTAGCTTTCCTTTCTTGGAGGCATAATTCTGTTATTTAGCCCACTGTTTACATATCAAAGGAGAAATAGCTTTATTCAACAGAATTTGTTTTCCTAAGCTTTATGGATAGTCTGATGATCCATGATAGTATATGCAGTTCATACAAATAAATGTGGGTAAGAATATCGTATGATTAAAGTTCAGTTTCTTAGCCTTGAGTGACCAGAAGGTTTTGAAATACATTTGGAACTCTTATCACACACCTGCTCCTTATGATGGGATAATCTGGTCAAGCCCCTGCCTTCCTGTTTCAATTGATGTTTCAACTTTAGTCATTTGAATATCACCCTCATCATTTTTGTCATATCCATGTACCTCTTATACCTTTATTTACTTATTAATTTTTTAATTGACTTTTCCCTTGTAACATAGCTTTATTCTAGGTGACAATACCCATGAAATCTTGAGTTTAATGTAATCATCTTGAGTTGAAATTATTTTTTTCTAATACCCATTAAAATATTGCCTAAAAATTAAAATTTTTAAAAGTTTGTCCTTGTACCACCAATGGTATGTGTACCACCTTTTGGGAAATGATGTACCAGTGGATGGTAATAACTAGGCATTAGGCCAAATAGTCTTTTTTATTCCTCTTGTCAACTTTATGAGGTAGGCATTGCTATCTCTATTTAAAAGGTGAGGAAAATGAGAAGTTTGATTTGTTAACTAACCTGTTCAGAGTCATTAGTTGAGTCAAAATTTACCTAACAGAGATCCATACTAACCCCTGCTACTCACAGCATGATTTCTAGACCAGCAGTATCCAGCATCACCTTGGAGCTTCTTGGAAATGCAAAAGCTTTGGCCTCACTCCAGACCTAATAAATTAGAATCTGAAGTTTAACAAGATTCCCAGGTGATTCTGATGGACAAGGTGTGAGAAGCCTTGATCCAGACTCCTGTGGTGTCTGCCTCCCTAAGAGAAGATGGATGCCTCGACTGGTCTCTTTTACTCTCTGCAGAGAGAGTGCCCTGCTGCTCTGAGATATAGCTATTTCTGAGAAACATCCATTGGTTATGGATGGGAAGGTAGGAAATAATGTTCTCAGTCACTTTGGTTATTTTCTCTCTTGAAGTCATCTTTTGTTTGCTTCCCCTTTTTCGTTAATTGAGGTATAAGGCTAGGTTGAGAGGTCAACATTTTCTCTCTTTTTCTCCCCTAGTTTCCTTCCCCAGCATCCACAGATCAACTTCTTGCCCTCTGAAATGGCCTGGTCCTTTTTTTCCTGCCCACCCCAAACCTACCTAGGCCCTGAGAACTGTCTGCACAGCTACAACTAATTTTCAGTTATTCTTGGATGGTTATAGTAGTATGTATACTGTCCTGACTCTTGACTTCTTTGCTTCTGCTTGCTGCTGTCTGCAACTCAGCTATTTAACTGCTTGCTTTTATTTTCTCTAAGCCATGCTTAACTCTGCACTCATGAGGCTTCTGTTTCCATTCTGCTCTGCTTCTCACTCTTGCTGTTGCTCTTACAATTGGAAGTTTTACTATAAGCAGCAGCCTCAGGAGACGGTATTAAGACAATCTTGTGGAAGTGGTCAGAGTGTTGGGAATTTGATGGTTGGTTCTGGGAATATCAAGAATGGCTGTGACTGATGAACATAACTGGCTATAAATTTTGAAGTATTCCTGTGCGTCATCAGCATTTCATCAGCTTATTGTCTTTGTGTTTTTCCATAGAATTTCGTTGTGAATCCTATGCCTGGAGGAATCTGCAGCGTTTCTAGACACCGCACCCAGTTTGTACAGTTACAGGACTTCTGTCTTGGTATTTATGTAGTTGTTTATTCAGTCTCCAAGATGACTAGTTATTTGAGATGATTGGAAGTTGGATTTATTCATGAGATCAGACCTTGCCTTCTTGTTCACTAGTGGCCAGGTACAGGTCATAATATTATTTCATTTTCTTAACTTTGAATAATGTTAAAAGGGAGTTAACTCATTTGAATTATAAGAAGTACTGAAAGAAAACTATACTATTCATTATATATTGTAAAGTGAGAAACAAAGAGGAATGGTTGTTTCTTACCATAGTAATTTCAGACTCTGAAAGATTTGTTTATCAGCCAACTGGAGACACACCTATCCCAACCCAGATTTTTTAATGGCCTTCAGCTTTGTAGTCATTTAGACTTGAGTCTTTTTTTCCCCTCTTTTCTCCTTTCTGCCACATTTTTTGGGTACACACCCTTCTTCCTTCCCCTTTGTCATTTTCTTCTTTCCTTGAGAAAAGGAGAGTCCCTCTTAGAGTGTAAACAGTTCTTTGTGAAGTGTGACTTACTTATGCTTCAGGGGTTGTCAGTGTATACACAATAGAGAAGGTGATGGAGGCTCCCAGGCATGCCAAGTCAGCACTTTGCGCATGTGAAGGCCAAAGAGCATGTTAAGCAGGCTGAAAAAATTTTAACAAGTCAGAACATTTTACAATTTCCATATTTATCAAACATGTCAGGGGATGGGATCACAAAGCCTTCCAAGGATTAACTGCCTCTAGGACTTGAACTGTTTTATTAAGATGGAGGAAGCCAAGTTCTCAATACCCCATGATTTTCTCTAATAACCACAGGAGTTAGAATGTAGGTGATCCTTGCTGAATGAAAGGTAATCCTCGGGCTAAAATGCTCGTTGAATGGGAAAAAAAAAAATCTCTCAACAGATGAACTGTGTGTGAATCTATCTGACAGAGCTTTGGAGCTTGAAGTTTATTTACCTAGAGCTTCAGTTTTATTAAATCTCTGGTTGGTGGTTCTTGACCTTTGACACTTAAGGGCTTAGAATATGAAGACTAAGTAGATGTCAGAAACATGCAGACATTCTTAAAGAGGGGTGGCCTTTGGGTTTTGGGGTTTGGCAAGGCATCCTAGAGTTATTATTTATTTTCAAATGTTTGGGGTTTGGCAGATCCAAAGATGCATTTTGCCAAGCATTTTCCTTTGAATTTTAGTACAGGAATATCTTGGGTGGAATTTAATTGCTTTATTGGTGATTCATTTCCATTATACTGATCAGAATGCTATTTTGGAAAAGATATTTGATGATTGACAAATATTAGGAACTTGACAGTTTTTTTAATACCGACATTTTCTTAGATGAGGATAGAAATGGCATTCAGGCTCCGAATATTTTCAGTAAGGTTTGGAATCTTTAAGTAGTAGTTTCCAAATTTGTCTATCACTTTTCCCACAAAAGCAAACCAGACTCTACTTCCCTGGTTGATCTGCAAACCTTTAGAAAAGTTGCCGAGCTGATCTACAACATTGGGCCAACTCTTAATTTAAAAATTAATATTAAGAAAAAAGGTTTTCAACAAGTAGACAGAGCAGCCCTCTTCTGGAGAAATAAGCTGGAATTAAAACAACAACCCAAGAAGACTAAGCATAGGGTAGATTTTGGGTTCTAAAGCCAAATTACCAGGAATGACAAAACCCCTGAGAGGACTAAAGTTATATAAGGTGCCATGAGGTAGCTTTTCCATTACAGTTTGTAGAAAAGCTTGTAAAAGAAGGAAGCATGCTGAGACTTTACAAATGAGGACTAAGTCATAACTTTTTAAAGAACAAGAAAGGGACATGGCTAAATATGGCACTGAACTTCTCACTGCCCATTGAGTTACAGCAAAGTGTGATGATAAAAACAAGTTTCTTATTGTCTGTTGCCAGCTTCTTATCTTTTGTAATTGGCTCAGAAACAGCAGTGCCAGCAACTTGAATGAATGACTGCACACTCTCCATGAGAAAATAGCAATGCAAATAATCATCTAGCAGGAGAAAGAAAAACATTTTAAACAAATTGACATGGATGTCTTCATGTCCCAATTATTTTTAAACCAACTGGTAGGAAATTTTGGGAAATTCTAGTTATGAATTCTGTAAACTAGTGGTAGGAGATGACAGAATGACACAGACTTCTTCATTTGCTTCAAATAGTGGGGTGCAGGAAACTGTGGATGTATCATTGAGCTAGTATTGATGGGTTTCTTCTCTCCCTTAATCCATATGTTCTTTAAATGACTTAAAATGCCAAACCAGCAAGATGATCTGTTTTGAATCCTTGACTTTATCCTGGTACTGATTTAACAGATGAGATTATTAGGTGGTCTGTAGAGAACCACACTGATGTATGCCTAAAATTTTTTATCTGGACCAACTTTAAGTAATCGTAAACATCTTTCAGTGTAAGTAAAATTTCATGTTTTTCTTTTTAAACTTTGGTCCTGATGACCTTAAAACAGACAATTTGCCAAAAACAACTTTTTATTTTTTCTTTCTTTCTCTTCTCTCTTTTCTTGTTCCTCCTTCCTTCCCTTTCTTACTGGTTATCATCTAATTAGTGGGTGCTTATTAATGACCAATGAAACATGTGACTTTTTGCCCAGCTGTAGTCTTTTCCAGCAGGCAGGATTTGTGTGAAGTTGACAGGAAATGATGGATCCCACCCATCTGATGCTGTTACCTTTTAGAAAATTGAAATGATTTGTTTCATAATTGAGAACATGTGTTATATTTGGACAGTAGAAGATGTAAGTAAACATTTTAAGGGTGACTCTTGCTCTGTGCTTGCTATCTCCCTCAGTGCCTTTTATGTAGTAGAGGCTGAACACAAAATTGTTACTGATTTTAATTCTGTTAACTTTTGACTATAAGGGAAGATAAACTCATTTTGTTATCTTAATATGTTATCAAGGGGTGGTAAACAACATATTCTGCCAAAAACCCACTAACCATAGTAAATAAAAATCAACGAAAGTCTTATAAGTAAGAAGTAATTTAGTTTTTACAAGTTATGCATTTTTTAAAGAGAAGCATAAAATGTTTTCAATCTGCATTTGAAATTAAGATCAAGAAGCAAAGCATTCTCACAAGTAAGTATGTGAAACAATGAGAAAGTACCTTACCTCTGCATTTAGTGCTATTCTACAGTAGGTATTAATTAGTGACCAGAGGACAAGCCAGTATGTAATATGGGATAGGAGAAAAGAAAGCATCTTACTTAGCTCAAGGCTGCCATAGCAAAATACCAGAGACTGGGTGACTTAAACAACAACTGTTTATTTCTTGTATTTCTGGAGGCTATGAACTCCAAGATCAAGGTACCTGCAAATTCAGTTCTTGGTGTGGGCTCTCTTCCTAGCTGTAGGCTTTCTGCTGTGTAGTCATCTGGCCTCTCCTCACTGCTTGTGTGTGGGGAGAAAGTGAGACCTCTGTGGCCCTCTTCTTATAAGGGCACTAACGCCATCATAAGGGTCCTACCCTCATGATTTAATCTAATCTAATTACCTCCCAAAGACCCCATCTCCAAAACCATCACACTGGGGATGAGGGGGCTAGGGCTTCAACACATGAATTTGGGGCGGGGGGGAATTCTTTCAATCCATAACAGAGAGTGTGGTATGCAAGCTCTCATGAATGATGGTTTAACTGTTTAAAAAGAGAAGCCTTATAGATTTGTTCAGGGTTTACAAATATTGGATTTTTAAAATTTAATTACTTTAATTCTTTTCTCAATTCTTCTCAGTTTTTTCTTTTTAGATTTAGTAGCAGCACTACTGGAAACCATGGCTTCCTCCTCAGGAAATTGGAGAAAAAGAGAATCTGTGGAGTACTTTGTTCATCTTGTAGCCATTAGGAATATTGCTTCTGAAAAATGTTTAAAGCCATCTACAAACTGTGGTTTTCAGTATAAAATGGGGTTAATTATTGATACTTCACTATGGTCAGATAGAATTATGTTATGGTCCAATTTAAGCTCATTGGATGAAAGATTTTCCAATTTAGTATAGTATTTGTAATATAAAAGATATAGGATAATAGGATTTTAGCAATTTTAAAATTCTAACATTTCCTGTGTTTTCATCATATTAAAAGGCCAATTCACATCATGTATTCACTACAGGAGACTTTTACTATAATGTGTCATGTATCTACATAAGGAAGATTTCTAAGTAAGCTTCTTAAGAGCTCAATGTTGTTTATTTTTTATACACATAAAATTTTACTGAAATATAGTTGGTTTACAATGTTGTCTCAAATGTATAGCAGTGATTGTTATACATACATATGTATATATATTCTTTTTCAGATTCTTTTCCATTATAGGTAATTTAAATATACTGAATATAGTTTCCTATGTTATACAGAAGTCTTTATTATCTATTTTATATATAGTATGTGTAAAATTTTTATTCTTTAAGATCAGAAAGCAAGTGAAAGAATAGCAGGTAGACAACTTTCAAAGAATCAGAGGGAACAAGTTGAAGGAAATAAGGTTTATGAGATGAGGTTTGATCTTGTTGTTAAGGGAGCCAAGGTGTTCAACAGAGGAAGAAGACAAAAATTCTATCAGTATCTACTTGGCAGAGGAAGTAAGACCCTCTCACATTTCTTTTATGCAAAATCCTAGATATTTTCACATGTACAATTATAAAAAAAGTATGTACCTGTTTGGAGAAATTTAAAAAGAATGAGAAAAAATGAAGAGTAACCATGTAACACCAACTATCTGGAGATTAATGACTCAACTTTTTTCTCATGGTTGCATGACTTTATTCATGCATTTTTCCATATTTATTGAAATGTGATTGATTTAATATCATTATATAAGTTTAGAGTGTACAGTGCAATAGTTTGACAAATGTATATAGTATTGTGAAGTGATTACCATGATAAGGTTAGTTAATAAGGTTAGTTAACCATCTCCTCATGTAGGTTTTTTTTTGTTTGTTTTTGATAAGAATTTTTAAGATCTAGTCTCTTAGAAACTTTTAAGTGTACAATATGGAATTATTAGCTATAGTAATCAGGCTGTTCATTACATCCTCAGAACTGATTAATCTTAAACCTAGAAGTTGGTCCCCTTTAATGATATGCACCCCCTCTACCTGCCAAACCTCTCGTAGCCACCAATCTGCTCTGTTTCTGTGAGTTCCTGTTTTTCAGATTCCACGTTTAAGTGATATCATACAGAATTTGTCTTTCTCTATCTGACTTAATTCACCTAGTACAATGCCTTCTAGGTCCATCCATTTTTCTGTATTGCTGTAAATGGCAAGATTTTCTTTTTTCTTTTTGTTTTGTTTTTAATGGCTGAATAATATTTCATTGTGTGTGCATGCATGTGTATGTGTGTATCACATTTTCTTTATCCATTCTTTTGTTGATGGACACTTACGTTGTTTCCATATCTTGGCTATTGTAAGTAATGCTGCAGTGAACATGGTGGCACAGCTATTTCTTTTGAGATAGTGACTTCATTTTCAGATATATATCCAGAAGTATAGTTTCTGAATTGTGTGTTAATTCTGTTTTAATTTTTCAGGAACCTCCATACTGTTTTCTATAGTAGCTGTGCCAATTTACATTCTCACCTGCAATGTAGTAAAGTTCCCTTTTCTTGAACCCTCCTGTACTGTTAGTGGGTATGTAAATTGGTATAGCTACTGTGGAGTGGAGTATGGAGGTTTCTCAAAAAACTAAAAATATATTTGCCGTATGATCCCACTCCTGGGCATATACCCAGACAAAAGCTAATCAATGAATATAGTAAAGTTGCAGGATATAAAATTAACACACAGAAATCCCTTGCATTCCTATACACTAACAATGAGAAAACAGAAAGAGAAATTAAGGAAACAATACCATTCACCATTGCAACAAAAAGAATAAAATACTTAGGAGTATATCTACCTAAAGAAACAAAAGACCTATACATAGAAAACTATAAAACACTGATGAAAGAAATCAAAGAGAACACAAATAGATGGAGAAATATACCGTGTTCATGGATTGGAAGCATCAATATTGTGAAAATGAGTATACTACACAAAGCAATCTATAGATTCAGTGTAATCCCTATCAAGCTACCAATGGTATTCTTCACAGAACTAGAACAAATAATTTCACAATTTGTATGGAAATACAAAAGACCTCGAATAGCCAAAGCAATCTTGAGAAAGAAGAATGGAACTGGAGGAATCAACCTGCCTGACTTCAGGCTCTACTACAAAGCCACAGTCACCAAGACAGTATGGTACGGCATAAAGACAAAAATATAGATCAATGGAACAAAATAGAAAGCCCAGAGATAGATCCACTTACCTATGGACACCTTATCTTTGACAAAGGAGGCAAGAATATACAATGGAAAAAAGACAACCTCTTTAACAAGTGGTGCTGGGAAAACTGGTCAACCACTTGTAAAAGAATGAAACTAGAACACTTTCTAACACCATACACAAAAATAAACTCAAAATGGATTAAAGATCTAAATGTAAGACCAGAAACTATAAAACTCCTAGAGGAGAACATAGGCAAAACACTCTCCGACATAAATCACAGCAGGATCCTCTATGACCCACCTCCCAGAATATTGGAAATAAAAGCAAAAATAAACAAATGGGACCTAATGAAACTTAAAAGGTTTTGCACAACAAAGGAAATTATAAGCAATGTGAAAAGACAGCCCTCAGATTGGGAGAAAATAATAGCAAACGAAGCAAAGACAAAGGATTAATCTCAAAAATATACAAGCAACTCCTGAAGCTCAATTCCAGAAAAATAAATGACCCAATCAAAAAATGAGCCAAAGAACTAAACAGACATTTCTCCAAAGAAGACATACAGATGGCTAACAAACACATGAAAAGATGCTCAACATCATTCATTATCAGAGAAATGCAAATCAAAACCACAATGAGGTACCATTACACACCAGTCAGGATGGCTGCTATCCAAAAGTCTACAAGCAATAAATGCTGGAGAGGGTGTGGAGAAAAGGGAACCCTCTTACACTGTTGGTGGGAATGCAAACTAGTACAGTCACTATGGAAAACAGTGATTTCTTAAAAAACTGGAAAATAGAACTGGCCATATGAACCCAGCATCCCACTCCTGGGCATACACACCAAGGAAACCAGATCTGAAAGAGACACTTGTACCCCAATGTTCATCGCAGCACTGTTTATAATAGCCAGGACACGGAAGCAACCTAGATGCCCATCAGCAGACAAATGGATAACGAAGCTGTGGTACATATACACCATGGAATATTACTCAGCCATTAAAAAGAATTCATTTGAATCAGTTCTAATTAGGTGGATGAAACTGACGCCCATTATACAGAGTGAAGTAAGCAGAAAGAAAAACACCAATACAGTATACTAATGCATATATATGAATTAGAAAAGAGGTAACGATAACGCTAATGCAAGACAGAAAAGAGACACAGATGTTAGGAACAGACTCTTGGACTCATGGGAGAAGGCGAGAGTGGGATGATATGAGAGAACAGCATCAAAAACAATTATAAACAAGTGTGAAACAGATCGCAGTCAGGTTGGATGCATGAGACAAGTCTCGGGGCCTGGTATATGGGAATGACCCAGAGGATGGGTGGGGGAGGGAGGTGGAGGGGTTCAGGATGGGGAACACATGTAAAATCCATGGCTGAATTTATGTCAATGTCACAAAACCACTAACAATATTGTAAAGTAATAGCCTTCAACTAATAGAAATAAATGAAAAAAAAAAGAATAATGGAAAAGAAAATAAAAAAACAACAAAAAGATACATACTCACTATTTTCTTTTTTTTTTTTTTTTTTTTTTTTTTTTTTTTATTTTTTATTTTTTTTATAGTTGGAGGCTAATTACTTCACAACATTTCAGTGGGTTTTGTCATACATGATATGAATCAGCCATAGAGTTACATGTATTCCCCATCCCGATCCCCCCTCCCACCTCCCTCTCCACCCGATTCCTCTGGGTCTTCCCAGTGCACCAGGCCTGAGCACTTGTCTCATGCAATCCACCTGGGCTGGTGATCTGTTTCACCATAGATAATATACATGCTGTTCTTTCGAAACATCCCACCCTCACCTTCTCCCACAGAGTTCAAAAGTCTGTTCTGTACTTCTGTGTCTCTTTTTCTGTTTTGATATAGGGTTATCGTTTTCCATCTTTCTAAATTCCATATATATGGTGTTATAATGTTGTAATGTTCTTTATCTTTCTGCTTACTTCACCTGTATAAGGGGCTCCAGTTTCATCATCTATTAGGACTGGTCAATGAATTCTTTTTGACGGCTGAGTAAAATTCCATGGTGTATATGTACCACAGCTTCCATATCCATTCATCTGCTGATGGGCATCTAGGTTGCTTCCATGTCCTGGCTATTATAAACAGTGCTGCGATGAACATTGGGGGTGCACGTGTCTCTTTCAGATCTGGTTTCCTCAGTGTGTATGCCCAGAAGTGGGATTGCTGGGTCATATGGCAGTTCTATTTCCAGTTTTTTAAGAAATCTCCACACTGTTTTCCATAGTGGTTGTACTAGTTTGCATTCCCACCAACAGTGTAAGAGGGTTCCCCTTTCTCCACACCCTCTCCAGCATTTATTGCTTGTAGACTTTTGGATAGCAGCCATCCTGACTGGCGTGTAATGGTACCTCATTGTGGTTTGATTTGCATTTCTCTGATAATGAGTGATGTTGAGCATCTTTTCATGTGTTTGTTAACCATCTGTATGTCTTCTTTGGAGAAATGTCTGTTTAGTTCTTTGGCCCATTTTTTGATTGGGTCATTTATTTTTCTGGAATTGAGCTGCAGGAGTTGCTTGTATATTTTTGAGATTATTCCTTTGTCTGTTTCTTCATTTGCTATTATTTTCTCCCAATCTGACGGCTGTCTTTTCACCTTACTTATAGTTTCTTTTGTAGTGCAAAAGCTTTTAAGTTTCATTAGATCCCATTTGTTTAGTTTTGCTTTTATTTCCAATATTCTGGGAGGTGGGTCATAGAGATCTTGCTGTGATTTATGTCGGAGAGTGTTTTGCCTATGTTCTCCTCTAGGAGTTTTATAGTTTCTGGTCTTACATTAGATCTTTAATCCATTTTGAGTTTATTTTTGTGTATGGTGTTAGAAAGTGTTCTAGTTTCATTCTTTTACAAGTGGTTGACCAGTTTTCCCAGCACCACTTTTTAAAGAGGTTGTCTTTTTTCCATTGTATATCCTTGGCTCCTTTGTCAAAGAAAAGGTGCACATAGGTATCTGGATGTATCTCTGGGCTTTCTATTCTGTTCCATTGATCTATATTTCTGTCTTTGTGCCAGTACCATACTGTCTTGATGACTGTGGCTTTGTAGTAGAGTCTGAAGTCAGGCAGGTTGATTCCTCCAGTTCCATTCTTCTTTCTCAAGATTACTTTGGCTATTCGAGGTTTTTGTATTTCCATACAAATTGTGAAATTATTTGTTCTAGTTCTGTGAAAAATACCGTTGGTAGCTTGATAGGGATTGCATTGAATCTATAGATTGCTTTGGGTAGAATAGCCATTTTGACAATATTGATTCTTCCAATCCATGAACACGGTATGTTTCTCCATCTGTTTGTGTCCTCTTGATTTCTTTCATCAGTGTTTTATAGTTTTCTATGTATAGGTCCTTTGTTTCTTTAGGTAGATATACTCCTAAGTATTTTATTCTTTTTGTTGCAATGGTGAATGGTATTGTTTCCTTAATTTCTCTTTCTGTTTTTCATTGTTAGTATATAGGAATGCAAGGGATTTCTGTGTGTTAATTTTATATCCTGCAACTTTACTATATTCATTGATTAGTTCAGTAATTTTCTGGTAGAGTCTTTAGGGTTTTCTATGTAGAGGATCATGTCATCGGCAAACAGTGAGAGTTTCACTTCTTCTTTTCCTATCTGGATTCCTTTTACTTCTTTTTCTGCTCTGATTGCTGTGGCCAAAACTTCCAACACTATGTTGAACAGTAGTGGTGAGAGTGGGCACCCTTGTCTTGTTCCTGATTTCAGGGGAAATGCTTTCAATTTTTCACCATTGAGGGTGATGCTTGCTGTGGGTTTGTCATATATAGCTTTTATTACATACATCACTATTTTCATACCAGCACTTTTCACAGTAGCCAAGACATAGAAGCAACCTAAATGTCCATTGACAGATGAATGAAGGAGATCCAATATGTGTATACAATGGAATATTACTCAGCGATTAGAAAAAATGAAATAATGCCATTTGCAGCAACATGGATGGACCCAGGGATTATCATGCTAAGCGAAGTAGGTTAGACAAAGAAAGATGAATATTGTCTGATGTCACTTACATGTGGAATCTAAAATACAATACAAATTAATATGTCTATGAAACAAAAATAGACTCATAGATATAGAGAACAGATTTGTGATTGCCAAGCAGGGGGTTGTGTAGGGAAGGATTGGGAATTTAGGATTAGCAAATGCAAATTATTTTATATAGGATGATAAACAACAAGGTCCTACTGTATAGCACAGAGAACTATATTCAATATCCAGTGATAAATCTTTATGGAAAAGAATATATATATATGTGTGTGTGTGTGTGTGTAACTGAGTCACTTTGCTGTATAAGCTATACTTCAATAAAGTTTAAAAAGAAAAAACATTCCTTTTCTTCCGTCCTCTTCAGCACTTGTCTTATTTTTAATAGTAGCCATTCTAACAGATGTGAGGTAAGACCTCATTGGGGTTTTGATTTGCAATTCTCTGATGATTAGTGATGTTGAGAATCTATTCATATACCTGTTGGCCATTTGAATATGTTCAATGGAAAATATCTATTCACATCTTTGCCCATGATGAATAAGTACTGTCTTGCTATTGTCCTGCTTTTGGTTTTGTTGACCACTGTGTTTTGTACTCATTCTGAGTAATTACAATATCTCAGGCACCGTGTTAAGCACTTTACAAATACTATATTCTATCATCAACACTATGAGGATAGATATTATTATGCCTTGGGGTTTTGTTTCAGGGAATGTCTATAAATGAGTCTATATCTTTAAGTGGGCTTCACTGTATGGAGAGAATGCCTACAGAAAGAAAGAAAGTTCATCTATAGTCTTTTCATTTCTCTAACCTTTTTCTTTCTCTTTCTCTCTTGCCTCTCCTTCTTTTTGAGGTTTTATTTTAGAAAGAAGGAAAGGAAATTTTGTTTTTTAAAGGATAAATGTTTTTAACTGAACACTTGTCTGCCATGTTTAGTGTGTGAACAAGTTATAAATTGTGAAAAAGTCTTATTAGAAGAAAGACTGCTTTGAAAGTGATATGGACATATTTGTTTTGCGTGTTACTTCTTTAAGCCTAGGTGAAGCATATGAGGGAGGAACTAAATTTTTACATTGTTTAGATGGTTACATAGTGAGTAAGCATTCTTTATGCCTTTAATAGAAAATTAACATCAGCTTTTGTAGAGTTTATATGATAGGATTGAATCAGGGAATCAGTACCTTGGACACTTTTGTTAGGTCTAGAGCTGCTACTCAGACTGTGGGCCAGGTCCCACTTCTCTTCAAGGTGCCAGAACACATCAGAGTTCCTAGAGGCTGCAATAATGTTCCAGAATACTTCTCCAATTAAGTGCCTCTGTTCCTCTGCCAACACCCAAGGCCTCTCCATCTTTCCTCCTCAGAGGCACTCCTTGCCCTTTTCTCCGCCTTCTAGATTACAAACAACTCCAGATTCCCTGTGTCCAAGTGATCTGTAGTTTCTAGAGCCCAAGATCTCTTTGGAACCGCTATTAAGACTTTTGAGATTTTATAGCAAGAGTTTCTGACTTGGTTTGCCCCTGTGAATCTATCACCATAGCCAAGAGAATAATCCAGGCCTTCGTTACTCCAGCAGCCTCCTATTCAGCCCTTCTGCTTCTTCCCTCACTGCTCATCCTCTTACACACCATTCCAGATTTATCTTTCTAAAACGTTTCTCTCCTGTCATTCCTCTCAGGAATGCCTTGAGCATCAGGCCCAGATTTCTCAGCTTGTCCTCCAAGGCCGTCTTTAATCTGACTGGCCCTACTGGGCACTTTTATTTCCCTTTCCCCCATGAAACTTTCTTTGTGGCCCACAGGTGTGCGTTTTAGCCTGTATCCCTTTGATTGTATTTTTTTCCCATAGGTCTAGAAAATCCTTACTTCTTAAAATTTATTGAAATTTTATCCTCAAGTTCCATCTCTTCTATTAAGTGTTTCCTAATTCAGTTTTCTAAAGCGTTGTCTTACTCTGTACTTCCCCTTATAGAAAGTATCATATAAATGAAATCATGTTATTATGAAAGTTATTTTCCCAAATAGATTATAAAATTCTTCATCAATGAAGCTATGATAAAAGTGGAATAAATGCATTTCCTTTTCTTCATCATCATGATAAATAAAGCATGTAACCTTTAAAAGCTTATTCCTTTTTTTTTTCTCCGACTTTTCTCCTGTCACCCCTCCTTGATAATTCAAATCATTGGACTGTTATCCCCTCTCCTTTCTATTGTATTTCTCTCTTCCTTTGGAAGCCTCATCAATATATCAGCATACTGTAGTATGTATCGTATTTTAGTCTATAGTGAAAAGAGCTTGGCTTTTTGTACATATTACTGTGTAATTATTTTCATGCAAAACATTGAAACCCTCATTAAAAAGAACCTGAAATCCCATCACAGTAAGAAGTCTACCATGAACATTTTGGTGACTTGTCTGTTTAGGCATTTCTGTTTGTACACACATTGATATAAGTGCCATGCTGCTTTTCAGGAGTATGTTCAAAAATGTACATTTTTTTTGAGAAGGAGGTTTATCTTTTCTTGTCTTCTTACTATCTCTTTAGGTATCCATGTTAACAAGCTGTATGTCTGAACATTCACCAAGTTCGTTTGATCATATACAAATACAGGAACTTTTTTCCTTTCAGTTTATCCTTAAACTGAAATTTTTGACACTGCTATGAATAGAGCAATTATATTTTTAGCTAGTTATTTAATGGTATAAAGAAAAGCTATTGCGATACATATATATTCAGTATCTAGTCATCTAATCAGACATTTTTCTTATTAATTCAAATTCCTTGTTAAATTTCTTGTATAGTTAGACACAAAGCAATTCTTTAGAAGAATTTTCTTAATGTATAATTAAGTGGAAAAAGCTAAATCCTAATAACTGTATATAATCTGATCCCATTTTGGCAAGCATACTCTCCTCCCATATGTAACATTATATCCATATATCCATATATGGATAAATATATATACATATATATGTTATATATAAATATTATATAAATATATATTTTTTAATACATGTAAATATAAATCCATATATATATAAATGTTGTAGGGAGCATCCTGTGGGTAAATTTTTGTGCACAGTCCTGGCTGTTTTTATGAAATAAAAAACCTAGAAGTAAAATTGCTGGATGAATTTCCACATTTTTAAGGCCTTTGCCACATGGGTGCTCATTATTGTGCTATTAACAATTGTTGTTGTTGTTTTAGTAGCTAAGTGGTGTCCAACTCTTTGCGACCCTGTGGTTTGTAGCCCGCCAGGCTTCTCTGTCCATGGGACTTCCCAGGCCAGAATACTGGAGTGGGTTGCTGTTTCCTTTGCTAATCTAATTCCCAATGGAATCTTTGTTTACTAAAGAGACTGGACATTTTTCGCATTTGGTATTTTTATTTGACAAGTATTTTTTCTTTTTTGACAACTGTTGTTAGGGGAACTACAAAGGGATCACCCTACTAGCTTTCAAAACTAAGAAAAAAACTTACTTGAGGTTTAAGGCATTTTGAGATGTAAATGGTATGCAAACTGACAAATTGCAATCAAACTACAGATTCCGACTTTTTTGAGCATGACAGGAAGATCTGGTTTTTCTACATTTCACTCTGTTTCAGTCTCTATGGCAATTAGGACATTAATATCTTGAGGACATAAGTGATAAGCAAAATGTGACATCTGGGGAATTCTATACCAGAAATCTCTTAAATTTTCTTCTTAGGTCCAACTTGGGTAACACCATCAAGATGTATTTCTTCAGCTTCTACTAGTAATCAGTTAACAATAGTAGTAATAACTGACATATATTACCTGAGATAGAATTTAAATATTTTGTTTCTTCTTACTGATGAGAAAATTTACCGTAATGAGGAATTAACTAGGGATTGAGTGAGAGGACAGAACTCTGCAGTTGGCCTCATTGTTACTAACCAGAATCATTTCCCTCATTCAGTCTTTTCTGTCCTTAGTCCTAACTTATGCTTCTTCACCTCTAGTCATTTCTAGATTTCTTTACTCTTTTTCTCTCTTGGTGTCTTCCTTTTTCCCAATTCCCTTCCTCCTGGTTATATGGACACCAACTGTGCCACCTTCTCTTTCTTTTTTTTCTGTCTTGTCATTCATTTGTTTTATTGGTAGCTATGTTTAATTTAACCTACGGAAGCTTGATCTTCTTCTGTAGAAAAAAGGATGGATCTACTGCCCATTCAGTTGGAAGGAATGTTTACTTACATTGTTGTGTTTTAAAAATGTAGTTATTTATTTATGAAATTTAAAAAGCTAAAAACTAAAAAACATATGTATAAAAAAGGAAATAAACATTGGTATAATACTGTTACCTAGTTTATAGACCTTATTCAGATTTTTTCATTTGTTTCAATAATAGTCTTTTTAACAAATTAAAATCCCTGATCATTTGTTGCATTCACTTACCATGTTTCTTAATCTTTACTCTGAGACATTTTATTAGTCATCCTTGTCTTCTATTATTAACATATTTGATTAGTACTGGTTTGTTATTTTATTGAAAGCCCATCATTTTGAGTTTGTCCAATTCCTTATGATCAGATTCAGATTGTGTGTTTTGAGCACTAACACCACAGAAATGATATTTTGTCCTTATTTCTTCCTGTGAAAAACTATGAGTTCATACTGATTACCCCAATTCCAATTCAGTAGCACAAAGTTCATTCTATTTTTCCTCTTTTCCATATTTTTAGCCCTCTTTTTTTGACAGTGAGAAACTGGATCCATTATCTTCAATATATTTACTTATCTACTCAATCCTAAAATACAAAGAAAGCAATTTCAGAAATGCTAGCCCACGTATCTACCAAAGGAAACTTGTTAACTATGTACAGTGTTTTAGGGTGCTTTGTTTTTAGTCTAATAAATATGATTGTATTTATTATAGTGCAAATAACTGCGTCCAAAATTTACTTGGATTAGTTTGCCATTCTCAGTTCTCCTTTGCTCCTCCATCAAGTATGGTGGTGTTATACATTTAAAATACAGGTTTGATTCACTTATTCTATTTATATTTCATTTTCAAACCTTCTGTCATTCTTATTATGTTTGTGGGTGGTTGCATGCATGTGTAAAACATCGACATGTTTCCAAAACTCAGAACTGCATGAAAAACTATTCAGAGACGCTTTACCTCCCATTTTTCCCATGTCATTTCCATAGCCCATCTTTCCCACCCACCAATCTGTACATATCTAAACTCTCATTTCTTGTGCATTCTTTTGGTGTTTCTTTTTTGTAGATATGTATGTATTTTGTGTATGTTTTCTTTTTTTGGAAGATATGTATATATTTCTTATTTGAACAGATACTTCTATACTTTTTCTTTTTCTCTTCTTTCTTACACAAAAATGTCACATACCATAGATACTATTCTGTATTTTTTCTTAATAATATTCTTAAATCATTCCGTATCAGTTCATAGAGATTTTCCTCATTCTTTTTTTCAACTGCATAATACTTCATTGTATCAATGTATCTTTAGATTACATTAATCTTTTTTTAAAAAAAAAAAACCTGTTTATTTTCTATTGAGGTATAGCTGATTAACAGTGTTGTGACAGTTTCAGGTGAACAGTGTAGGGACTCAGCCATACATGGACTTGAACCAATCTTTAATTGTATTGAGGGAACTTTTTCCTTTTTAAGTTTCAACAGTTTGGAGAGCTGTTAATAGTTAGGCTATGGTGGTAGTAGTATATTGTACTAATTTCCACAAACTCAACAGTGTAGGAATAAACCAATATTCCTAACAAGTGAGAAAGACATCTAAATATGCAGTAACTCGGAGCCTTGTTTTCTGCACCTATAAATATGAAGGCATTGATCTAGATGATCACTGATGTCCCTTCTATCGTGAATATATTGATTTTGTATCCTGAAACTTTACTGTTTGTTGATTTAGTTCTAATAGTGGTTTTTTTTTTTTGGTAGTGTCTTTTGGCTTTTCTATATATAATATGTCATTTGAAAATAGAGATAGTTTTATTTCTTTCTTTTCAGTTTGGATGTCATTTGTTTCTTTTTCTGGCCTAATTGCTCTGACTAGGACTTCCAGTACCATGTTGAATAAAAAGTGGCAAGAGTGGGCATCCTTGTCTTGTTCCTGATCTTAGAGGAAAATTTTTTAGCTTTTTGCCATTGGATATGATGTTAACTGTGGGCTTGATATATATATATGGCCTTTATTATGTTAAGGTACCTCGCCTGTATACCAACTCTCTGGAGAGTTTTTGCCACAAATGGATGATAAATTTTATGAAGTTTTCCTGAATCTATTGAGATGATCCTATGATTTTTATCCTTTATTTTGTTAATATGGTCCATCACATAGATTGATTTGTGGATGTTGAACCAACTATCCTTGTGTCTGTGAAATAAATTCCACTTGACCATGATGTGTGGTGCTTTTAATGTATTGTTGACTCCAGTTTCTTAATATTTTGTTGAAAAATTTTGCATATAGTTCATTAGGGATATTGAATTATAATTTTCTTGTAGTGTTCTTGTCTGGTTTTGGTATTGGGGTAGTGCTGGCTTTGTGAAATGATATTTAAAGTGTTCTTTCCTTAATAAATCCCTTGGAGGATGAATGATTACTGACTTATTTATGTATTTATGTATGATTAGGATGTTCAAGAATTCTGATGTACTTGATGATATGCAGATAAACAGTATTAACTTGTATCCTTTACTACTGCATTATGATAAATTGTTTATCATCAAAGGCAGAAATTCCCACAAATGATTCAGAAAAGAGGTTAAAATAATTAACAACCTAGAAGAAATGGATAAATTCCTACAAATACAACCTACCATGAATCATGAAGAAATAGACAATTTGAATAGACCAGTTACTAATTAGGAGACTAAATCTGAAATCAGAAACCTCCCACAAACAAAAGTCTAGGACCAGATGGCTTCACTGCCTCATGGAATGTTATGGTGTGAGGTGGAGAGCAATTATGTGATAATAGCAGCTAGAGACCAATAAGTAATGCTAGTGTGCTCATGTGAGCAGTAAATACACTAAAAATAAGCAGTGCTGAATATAGAAATCTTGTTGAATATTTTAAAATATAAAATTATTTATATCTTTGCAAAAATATAAGATAAATATCACACAGACATACTTTCTGGATATTTATAATGTCTTACTAGAACTGGGTTACAATATTATCATTTGCCAGTAGATGCCACTATCTGATATTATATCTTCTTAACAAGCAGGATATTGTGTTCCTAACTTCCCAGGCCTCAAATACTAAGAGTAGTTGCCTCCAGTATCTATTTTACAAAGTTGAAAGTCTAAATTGCAAGTTTATTGAAAATGAAGATCATTTCAATTGCCTTGAAAATTTTAACATTACAAAAGCTTTCCTTTTTTCCTTTTTCTGTTCTCCTTTTATTTTTCTCTTCAAAGTTTTCATTTTCCTTCTTCAATGAAACTTCCTTTCATTTACAGGGTTGTGGGCCTCCTTATTGGCTCAGATGGTAAAAAATCTGCTTGCAATGCAGGAGACCCAGTTCAATCCTTGGGTTGAGAAGATCTTCTGGAGGAGGGAATGGCTGCCCATTCCAGTATTCTTGCCTGGAGAGTTCCATGGGCAGAGTAGCCTGGTGGGCTACAGTCCATGGGGTCACCAAGAGTTGGGCATGACTGAGTGACTAACATGGTGTTATTAACAAGTAAAGCAACCCTTTGTTTTGTCTTGATATTGTTTTAGCAGAGCCTTTGTGAGAGTCATTCAAGCTTCATTCCAAGGTTGGCTCTGATTTTGTCAGTTTTCGTATATATATATTTTTGAAATAGGTATTGAATCTCAACTGATATATCCTAAGTACCAGATATAGCACTAAAAAAAACCTAGAAGAAAGCATCAGTAAGTGTTCATGTGAACCTCAATAGAGAATAATTTCTTAAGCCTAAGAGCAATGGAAGAAATAAAAGATTAATAGACTTGTGTTAAAATATTAATATTTTATTAATACAAAAACCTTAAATATAAAAAATCATATATTTTGAACATGAAAGTGAAGTTGCTCAGTTGTGTCAGACTCTTTGCGACCTCATGGACTGTAGCCTATCAGGCTCTTCCATCCATGGGATTTTCCAGACAAGAGTACTAGAGTGGGTTGCTGTTTCCTTCTCTGGGGATGTTCCTGACACAGGGATCGAACCCTGATCTCCCGCATTGTAGGAAGACGCTTTTACCATCTGAGCCAGCAGGCATACTTAAAACTTATTGATTTCATTTTATTTTGTTTAAAAATAATGCCTAAAGTTATGTATGATATGAATGCACTCATAGACCTTTGGGGGTATAAAATGATACAGCTCCCATAGAATGTAATTTAGTGTCATCATATCAGGAATTTTGAAATTGTCTATAAATTTTTTTTAATATCATGATTAACAGAAGAACTATCTTAAAAAATAATCATATATAAATATAAATATTTATAAAGAATTTACTGCCTTATTATTTTAAAATGAAAAATAGAAAATAACCCAGATATTTCAGTGATTAAATATGTTATTGATAATTTATACAATATTATACAGTATTGGGCTTCCCTAGTGGCTCAGCTGTAAAGAATCCACCTACAATGCAGGAGACTCAGGTTTGATCCCTGGGTCGGGAAGATCCCCTGGAGAAGAAAATGGCAACCCACTCCAGTATTCTTGCCTAGCAAATTCCATGGACAGAGGAGCCTGGTGGTCTAGAATCCAGGGGGTCGCAAGAGTAGGACATGACTTGGTGACTAAACCACTACATGGGTGTTATTTTCTAAAGAGTATTTTCTTCCTTTGACTTGGGGAGATCAATCTATTGACTTGCAATATATTCCAAAAGAATAATCAGAAATATAAAAAAGTATTCATTGTCATATTCATAATAGTGAAATTTTGAAAGCAGCCTAATGTTATGAGAATTAAGGAGGATGATGGCTCAATAGGAGAAGATATAATGTTTGCAAATAATCTGTAATGGTATGAGGAAATATAATTAACATAAATAAGGGGGCATTTTATAAAATTGTATGTATAGTTGAGATTTCAAACTATGTTGATAATACCTGAAATAAAGTATGAGGGAGAATACAGAGAAATGTTCATTTTTCTGCTGGATTGATAATATAATAAATACTTTAAATATTCTTTTCACTTTTCCATTTTTCTAGAAAGACATATAATGTTTTCATTTTTATTTGTTTTATTTTGGCCTAAGACAACAGAAATTTATTTTCTCACAGTTCTGGAGCCCAGAATTTCAAAATCACTGTCTTGGCAGGGTTGATTCCTTCTGGAAACTGAGAGAAAATTGGTTCCATGGTTTTCTCCCAGTGTTTGGTGACTGCAGGTAGTCCTCAGCATTCATGGTCTTGAGGCTTCTTAACTTCAGTCTCAGCTGTGTGGATACACCAAATTTTATTTATCCATTCATCACTTAATAGCCATGCAGGCTGTTTCTACTTTTTTGCTGTTATGAACAATGCTATTATGAGTATATGTATACAGGTTATTGTATGGACATGTGTCAGTTCCCTTGTGTTTTTACTTAGGGGTGGAAGGAATAGCTGAGTTGTTTGGTAATTCCTCAATTGTTACAAGCCTTTTGATTGATTCCCAGAGTTCTAGAGGAATTGATTTTGACAGTTTTGCTACCACTGGGTGTAATTGTCAATATTGGAAGGAAATATTGAGGGCAGTATTGGTTGTTTGAAACTGGGCTTCTATGTGTCAGTTTCCTTATGTCTAACTGAGATGATATTACTTCTCTATATAAGAAATATTCATTGGGTGTAGAAGTACTTTTTCATGCCTTTTCTTCACAAATAGAAGGAGCTGAAAGTAGTCTTTTTATTAGTAGTACTCATATCTTAATAGCTATAGATAGCAATCAACTATCTTATCCTCATGAGTATTTTATAGAGTGCCTTTACCAGACACAGGTAAGAATGAATGACTCATAAAATATTACATGTCAACTATATTTCAGTTTTAAAAAATGAGATGAATGAGCTAGAGAAGTTTAACCTGAGGGAGAGTTAATGTAAGTGAGTAATAGGGTGTTGCTCTTCAAAAAGCTGAAAAATTGGCACATGGAAAGCAGAATAAATCCAATTTCTATAGAAGACAGACTAGGACCAGTGGATCAAAGTTATAGGGATATAGATTTTTAGTTACTTCTAGAAAGGGACCTGACAATTAGAGCTGACTTCTTATGTTCAGAAGTAGTTAGCATGAGCTTCTTCTTAGGAGGTTGTCAAAATAATTCCTAATTGGGAGAAAGTTTGAACTAACCTATCTAGGGAACTTTCTTACTTGAATAATACATCTAGTATTTTTTTTTTTATGTGTTACAATTACTGTGAAATAAATTACTTGCCCCAGATTCTTGCTTAAGCAAACTTTAATTCATTTCTATTATTTATTACATGAAAGTGAGAATTTCCTTTGGAATATAAGGGACCTCTCAGAATTCAAGAAATAGTTGTACAGCTATACTTAAAAAAAGAAAAAAGAACTAAGATAGCTCTAAGAAACTCAGCAAAACCTTTGTTTTAATAGTCTGCCATTGACATGTTTAACTTCCCAATATCAGTGTGTGTGTGTGTGTGTGTGTGTGTGTGTGTGTGTGTGTGTACACGTGCATGTGCTGAGTTGTGTCCAACTCTTTGCGACCCCATGGACTGTAGCCCACCAGACTTCTCTGTCCGTGGGATTTTCTAGGCAAGAATACTGGAGTGGGTTACCATTTCCTTCTTCAGGGGATCTTCCCGACCCAGGGGTGGAACCTGCATCTCTTGTGTGGCCTGAATTGGCAGATGGATTCTTTATTGCTTGCTCCACCTGAGAAGCCCAAAACCAGTTTATGTGCCTCTAATTTCATATTCTCAAGTGAGACAGTCTGATTGCTTTGATTTGTGTTATGTCTACCTTTGATTCATTCAGCTATAGACCAGGAGTAAAAGTCAGGTAATAGAATGTTAAAATGGTGGTAGTCCTGGGCCTTATCCTCTGGATGGTAGTCAATAGCTCTAAGAGGAAAGATGGAGTAATCTGTGGACTAAACATGCCAAAAGATATTTATTACATTTCCCAAAATGTCAGTGGTAAAAATAGGGCTAGGATTTGGACTATTTAAGTCTATTTTGGACAAGTATTTATTATATAAATATTATATGCAAGGCACCATGCTAGGTGATGGACAGAATGTAGAAATGTAAGAAATAGTCCCTGCCATCAGTATTTATAATCATTCTGTCTAGTAGATTGTTTATTATTTAAGAGGTCATCTTGCTTAGGTTTCATTTTGGAAGGATTAACCTACTAATTATGTTAAAAGACTCCATGTAAACTGAAAAACGCTTCAAGTTGAATATTAAAACATTTGCTTTTTCTAGATATCCATACATGTATTATTTGTGTAGGCCAATCCTAAAAGATGATCATGAGCTCAGACTCCAAAAACACAAACAAAACACCCAGTTTCTTCACATCAAAGAAAAAAATGAGTTGTATGTCTTACATTGCTAGGAATCTATCATATTAAAATGTGTGCCCATGCTCCTGTGTACATGAAGAGGAAGACTACAGATATTTTAAGGCTCTTTGAGCTACCCAGTATCTTTGATAATGTAGCATATATAACATGACATACACATGCTGCTGCTGCTGCTAAGTCGCTTCAGTCGTGTCCGACTCTGTGCGACCCCATAGACGGCAGCCCACCAGGCTCCCCCGTCCCTGGGATTCTCCAGGCAAGAACACTGGAGTGGGTTGCCATTTCCTTCTCCAATGCATGAAAGTGAAAAGTGAAAGTAAGGTAGCTCAGTGATGTCGACTCTTCGTGACCGCATTAACTGTAGCCTACCAGGCTCCTCCATCCATGGGATTTTCCAGGCAAGACTACTAGAGTGGGTTTCCATTTCCTTCTCCATGACATACACATATGGTGCAGATATTACCTGAAGGAGTATGTGTATTAATTATTTCTAGTTTTTATTTTCATTATTTTAAGGGTATGTATTCATTTCAGTTGAATGGCTAAGAATATTGTGTTACTTCCTATCTGTGTTTCAGCTGCCTTTAGGTTTGCAGTATGTGAAAGGTGTCATTTCTGGTTTGCATTCAGCTCTTATTCTATCAGTGGAATAGTTTATCAGTAGCAGATGATAGAGTGAAAATGTATGTGTACTCAGTCACTCAGTTCTGTCCCACTCTTTGACTCTTTGCAGTCCTATCGACTATAGCCTGCCAGGCTCCTCTGTCCACAGAATTTCCCAGGCAAAAATACTGGAGCAGGTTGCCATTTCCTACTCCAGGGGATCTTCCAGACCCAGGTGGATTCTTTACCATTGTGCCACCTGTGAAGCCCATGAAGTAAAAATAATGTAGCGTATATGTTAAATTCTAAGTCTTAGCCTCATTTATTTTCTAAATAAAGATGATGAAGATTTTCTAGGTGGAATGTCACATTAAAACCTTATAAAGATAATTAGTAGCAGACTTAGCAAATTGAATGTTTCCTGAAAGGTGAACTTTAGCTGTGATGTAAGAGGTACTGGATTTCCACTTGAGTAGGCCATTGGTTTTATTAAGACCCTATATTTAACTATATCTTGGTCTATTTAAAATCCTGGATTTATTTTAAATGGCTATCCAGATTTTCATGGTACATGCTATACCTTCTTCTGGGAATCTGTGTGGCCTTAGAACCTAACTAACTTCTCTATGGATATTTCTCAGGGACCATTTTTCCTAAAGAATCATTTCATTTTTTGGATCTTAGTATGCATTTTAAAAGTTGTTTTCCAGTTTTTCATATATTGTTAACTCTCCACTCTGCCAGTACAATTTCAGGAAAGGAACACTTAAGTCACTGTGTTCAATTAAAGCTTCTGCAGATAAATTGTTACTTGCCCTACTTTTCAAGTTTCATGTGGTCTTGGAAAAATGTAGTCAAAATTGTAGTCTAAATGTAGCTTAGAATCGTATGGTTCCATTGATTTTTATATTTGTGACTGTTTAAAAAAAAATGTACATCAATCCTGCTGTTGCTGCTGCTGCTAAGTTGCTTCAGTCATGCCTGACTCTGTGCGACCCCATAGACGGCAGCCCACCAGGCTCCTCTGTCCCTGGGATTCTCCAGGCAGGAACACTGGAGTGGGTTGCCATTTCCTTCTCCAATGCATGAAAAGTGAAAAGTGAAAGTGAAGGCACTAACTTGTGTCCGACTCTTAGCGACCCCATGGACTGCAGCCTACCAGGCTCCTCTCCGTTCATGGGATTTTCCAGGCAAGAGTACTGGAGTGGGTTGCCATTGCCTTCTCAATAGTAATGTTTAGCTCTTACTTCTGCCTAAACTCTGATATGTTCAAGAAAGTGGAGGGTGTCATAGTAGTATTTCCTTTATAGTTGTAGCATAGAATATTACTATCAGTATAAGTAAATATTTGAGAATTAGAATGAGCCTGCCTATCTCAATGGAATCTAAAACTTTCAGTTGATTTTTGCTTTGTCACTGCTGCACCCAGTGCTATTTGAATATTTAATCAAAATGCATTAACAATATAAAAGGCAAAAAGACAGAAGTTTTTTTAATGTGTACATATTTTTTTCTCATTTCCCATGACATTAGACTACATCTGTGCCATCTATTTAAAGTGAATTTTGTTTACCCCTGTTTCCAAAAAGATTTCAGCTGTGTTTCTCCCTCTGTCTCTCCATCACCCCTGCCCCTCTTCCTTACACACATAAACACCCTCCTAGACATCAAGGACCCTGTCTTTTCTCCCTTTCTCCCCACCTCTTTTGCTGCTGTTCAGTCACTAAGCAATGTCTGACCCTTTGTCACCCCATGGATTGCAGCATACCAGGCTTCCTTGTCCTTCACTATCTCCCTGAGTTTGCTCAAATTTATGTCCATTGAGTCAGTGATTCTATCTAACCTTCTCATTTTCTGCCGTCCCCTTCTCCTCTGGCCCTCTATCTTTCCCAGAATCAGGGTCTTTTCCAATGAGTTGGCTCTTTGCATCAGGTAGCCAAAGTATTGGAGCTTCAAGTTCAGCATCAGTCCTTCCAATGAATTCAGAGTTGATTTCCTTTAGGAGTGATTTATTTGATCTCCCTGGCTAAAATAATATTCTGTATGCATGAACATGATCATTGCATATTATGTTGTGATTATTAGGTAGTTCACAACTTTCTTGAAGGACAGATACGAAGAACAAACGGGTCCTTCTTTCAAAGGAAAGATGAAAACACGGCTTCCTGCGACTTAACCTTACTGTTCTCACTCAGTTACTTCTGTAAACCTGTACCTTTCCCCCTCCACACTGTGGACTTTTCTGCTTCATGCCTGATTTTCTTATTTGCAAAATAAGAATAAAAACAGTTCCTTCCCATTTACTTCACAGAGATTTAAAGGAATGGGCTATGTTCCTTCCCCAGATGTAGCAACTTAATCTTATTTGTATATTTTCTGTCTGTTCTTTTCTTCCATAATGTCCAGTTGTATATATATTTTCCATTCTTTTATTTACATTCTTTTCTTTCTCTGGGGTTTTTCAAAATCAAAGCATGTTAAGCACATTTCACAATGTACTTGAGTACTCAAGATGCTTTTCAGACATGGGAGATGTTTGAATAGCTGCATTTGTTTTGGAGTGTCTGTCAAAACCCAGGCCCCGGACCATTGAAGAGTACAATAAGGCGGAGTGTCCCCAGCCTGAAGTGTTGATCAGTTCCAAGGTGAGTGTTTTAGCCTTTTCTGAAAACCGCTCTGGTCTTCTCAGTTACCTTCTTTTCTTTTCACCTAGATGATCATTTATGAAAAAATGGCATGATTGAGGGTTGAGTTTGCTCTCTTCAAGAGCATTAGCTGAGAAGTCTGATTTCTCATCTGAAGAACAGATGTTTTATCACAGTCCTCAACGCTTATGTGCCTGGTCAGCTTGGTATTGATAGAGAAAAAGAAAAAGGTTTGTAGTCAGTATCTGGTATCGCTATCAATTACAGATAAACTATTAACAGTTAAATTACAACATAATTATTATTTTTGAATAATAGGGCATTGAAACTTAGACCTAAACTATTAATTGATGGAATTTCACTAAAGGTTAGTGTCAGAATAATGGCTTCCATTTATAAGGCTGTGCAGAAATCCTGGCCTTGATATGATTTATGAATTCCAGTGGGAGCAAACTCTTAGTTGAAAACCCTAAGTTTTTAGCACTAACATGACCTGGAAACAATGATCTTAGATTTTGAAGTCAGGAGTTAACAATTACAAGTCTCTATCACTTTATTATGGCTCTTTAAAAAATAAAAAAAAATTTTTTTTCTTAAATTTGCCCTATAATGAGATCCCTAAAGGATGTTATTATTTAGTACTCTTTCAGTACAAAATAGTGTCCTCCAGAGATCACAGGTTTTGGGTTGGTATAACTGATAATGAATTTTTTGTCTTCTGTTAGAAGGTGACCAAAGATTCAAATGCTTCTTGAATCTGCTCCTAGAATATGTGAGCAGGGCTGTGGTCCCAGTTTCATGGAACATCCTAAACTTTCTTTTAGCTGTGGCCCCAGGATGTGTGTCCAGATCATACAGTCACATCATGAAATGATTGTTGTTGTTTAGTCACTAAGTTCGTGCCTGACTCTTTGTGATCCCGCGGACTATAGCACACCAGGCTCTTCTGTGCTCCACTGTCTCCCAGAATTTGCTCAAATTCATTTCCATTGAGTCTGTGATGCTATCTAACCATCTCAACCTCTGCCCCTACTTCTCCTTTGCCTTCAGTCTTTGCCAGCATCAGAGTCTTTTCCAGTTAGTTGACTCTGCATCAGGTGGCCAAAGTATTGGAGCTTCAGCAAGAGTTTTTCTAATGAATATTCAGGGTTCATTTCCTTTAGAATTGACTGTATTGATCTGGCAATCCAAGGGACCCTTGAGAGTCTTCTTCAGCACCAGAGTTGGAAATACAGTTGTTGTTTTTTTTTTTTAGAAAGAGAGGAGCTAGGACAAAATTTTAGTTTTTGGCAGTTAAATTTGGAACCACCTGTGTCAAACATTTTTCTGTATTTATGTGTATTTCTTAATGATAGACAAATAAATTAGGCAAAAACATCTCATTTTTTTTCTTTTCCATAATTTAGGAAAATGAGCTTTATCAGTATTCACTAATTGAATCTTAATGCTGCCTCTTTTTCATTGCAAGTACATTGACTTGAAGAGAAAGTTATTGAAGAAAAAGCTGCCATCGATTTTGTTGTTGTTGTTGTTAATTACTGTTTTGTTTGGGCTTCCTCGATGGTGCTAGCAGTAAAGAGCCTGCTTCCCAATGCAGAACACGTAAGAGATGAGAGCTTAATCGCTGGGTCAGTAACGTCCCCGGGAGGAGGGCATGGCAACCCAGTCCCCTATTCTTTCTTGAAGAATCCCACGGACAGAGAAGTCTGGCAGGCTACAGTCCATAGGGGTAACGAAGAGTCAAACACGACTGAAGAGACTGAGCAGGTGCTGTTTTGTGAGGAGTTCTTACCAGTGCTGTGTTCATAGAGTGTTGAGGTACACATTGACAATATATTAACAGAATTTACTGATTTAGAGAGTAATAAGTAATCTTTCCCCTGATGGACAATCATGCATTGTTTTGGCAAATTAGATTTTAAATTTCAGTTGTATTATTTTCGAATAGGAAATACATTCACCTGGTTCTTGATTCCAGAGCTACACAGCTACACAGCAGTCTGTAGGAAGAAGTGTTCTTCTCATTCTTTCCCCCAAGTCACCGTATTAGTCTCTCTGAAGTACAGTTTCTGTTAACTAGTTTCCTTTGTTTCTTTCCGTAAATATTTTATACATATAGAAGATATACATATATGTGTATGTATATATGTATACTATTTGTAACAAAAGAATTTTCCTTTTCACATAAATGCTTAGTACTATTTCTCATGTTGCTTAGTTTCACTTAACAGTGTATCTTGAAAATAATTTCATGTTGGTCTATAAAAAGCTTTCTTATTCTTGTGGCCTCATGGTATCTATTATATGAGTGGATGGTAGTCTTATTTAATGTAGGCCCCTACTAATGAACATTTAGGTTGCTGCCAATCTTTTATTTTTTATTAACAATGATTAATATTGCTTTCTCCTTATTTTTCATTTTTAATTCATTTCCTGCTTTTGTCAGGGTCTATATATTAGTACCAAGAACTGAGAAGTATTTATTTGTATATAGACATTCAGGTAAATGTACACACTGCTAAGCTATATAGTTCTAGTCTCCTTCCCCAGAGTACTCACCTACAATAAAACCTATTTATTTGGATTCATATGCTATACAAGTGCTGAGTCACTGCACCTATTGGCAAACTAGAAACTTCCAGTTACTAATCTGTGATTTCGATTACTATGCCATATTCCATGTTGCAGTGACAGGCAACAACCCTTATTTGGTGAGAGTCAAATAGCCTTAAGTAAAACTGTATCATTGATAAGATAGGGTTAAGAAAATGGGAACTGTCTAGGCTCTTAGGGTGAGATGAGTTTAGAAGATCAGAGCAGTTGTACTCTTTGATTTCAGGGTTTCCATACATTATTTCAGCCTACATCAGATAATTCTGCTAGGGCCACAGCTGGGACATTTGATGGTCAGAACTCTTAAGGTACTAATGTGTGTTTAGTTGCTCAGTCGTGTCAGACTCTTTGCGAACCCATGAACTATACATGGTGTTTTCCAGGCAGGAGTGCTGGAGTGGGTTGCCATTTCCTTCTCCGAGTTATCTTCTTGACCCAGGGGTCAGGATCTTGTGTCTCTTGCATTGGCAGGTGGATTCTTTACTGCTGCGCCACCTGGAGAGCCCCTGAGATAGTAGTCAGATGTAGTAATTAGATAGCAAATCATTGAGCAGGTTTGTTGACCTATGGCAAGTTACTCTAAATCGTTATAATATCATATAAAGTACAAAAAGAATATTGTCACAGCAAGCAAAGGAGGTTTTAATATTTAATCACTAGATTGAACCAGTTTTCCTCTAAATTTTTCACTTTTTCACTCAATGAATCATAACTGCAGTTCTCTTAGCTTACTCTGATTTTGTGCAGAAAACATCACTTCTTTAAAAAAATGTATCTGGGAAGGACAATAGAAATAAAGTCATTAGGATTGTTATATATTGGTATTGATTTGATGGTTACTTGGCTATATAAATAAAGAGAAAACAGATAAAATTCTATATTTTAAAAGTCTGTGGAAGTAAATAAATTTTTTATTGGATCCTGATTATTTTCCATTAATGTATCTCAGTGACATATATATATTAAATAGACTTAGCCTCTTGAACCCTTCTTTCCCTCTGTTTGGTAGCTCCCTTTCCCCTCTCTTTTTTCCATTTCTTGCTTTTCTTCAGATAATTGGGGACTTTGTGTTGCAGCATTTGCTGCTATCAGTCATGCCAGGAAATCTTCTTCTGCACCAGAAATGCTGTGAGATGTTTTAAGCAAGACAGAAAAAAGAGAGAGAGAGCCGGGAGGAGAGAGAGAGGAGGAAGGGGGGTGATGGGGGATGGGGATGGGAAGGAGCGGGAGAGAAAACAGTGTCTAGCGTCATTGTGCGGGTGGTTTTTTCCTCTTTCAGTGAAGCTGCAGATTCTGTTTGGCTCTGGCTCAGCTGCTCTTTGGGCATAACTGAAGAAGGGGGTTGGAAAGGGGGAGAAGGCAATTAAAACCTTGAATACTGTAAAAGCCCTTCTAATTAAGTGGTGAGGATGGAAAAATAAAATTCCTTCTTAGGCTTTATTTCCGTTCTCCCTTTAAAAGTCTGCTGAGGGATTGAAGTTCATGTCCCTTAGAAGAGATAAAGTTCAAAATAACAACTCTGGAAAGAAAAAGTTTTCATGAACTTTTCAAATAAAGCCATCTTTATCTGATTTCCTGGGGCCCCCTCACCTCGATCCTCCTCCCCACCCCCACTGTCACTGCAGCCTGAAGCACCCAATTCTCTGGAGTATTGCAGGAGACAGTTCAAGTAGCTCGCTGCCCCACTTCCTTTGTGCAGGTTGCTTTTGGTCCTTGCTGGGAAATGTTCTGAAAACTGAACCGGCCATGAAACACAAAGGCTGACCTATGTCTTCCCTCCCGGTAACCACTGTGCAATTTGTTCCCACTCCTGTTCAGGACTCATTAGTTCCTCGGAACAGAAAAGGTTGTTCCCCTGGAATAAAAGGAATGGGCTGGGCTCAGAGTCCTCTTTCACCTTTTCCTGTGTTTTATTTGGGTGCTCTCACAGCCCCCTACCTTCATTAGTGACCTGGTGCGGGGGGTGGGGTGGGGGGCGCGGTGGGTTGGCACAGTGCTGAGACCAGCTTTTGCTGGTTCCCTGGGTGTAGAGATCTCAGAACTCAATACCTTACTGTGAAAAGAAAATACTCTGCTTCAGACGACCTTTGCATGGAACAAAGCCATACGTCCCAATCTGCCTGGGCCTCTCAAATTGCCATCCCTGCCAAGAGCCCTTCTTGCATTTTGCACATGCCCTTCACCCCCAACTTCCCCCTTCCCCCACCCTTCATCTGACTGTGGTTCTTTAGGTTGCCTCTGTATCAGGTAGATGTTTATGTGTGTGTGAACATGCAGGCTTTATGTGAAGACCTTGTGTATTTAAAACACAGTTCAGGGTGGTAGTTTCTTGGAAGAGCAGTAAGCAGCAGATATTTCTGGGCTTTTACACCCCAAGTGCAGACTTCCCAGGTGGTGCTAGTGGTAAAGACTCTGCCTGCCAATGCTGGGGTTGCAAAAGACATGGTTTCTGATCTCTGGATGGGGAAGATCCCCTGGAGGAGGAAATGGCAACCCATTCTAGTATTCTTGCCTGGAAAATTCGATGGACAGAGGAGACTGGTGGACTGCAGTCAATGGGGTCACAAAGAGTTGGACACAACTGAGTGAGTGAACAGACACACACACACCCCAAGTGATATCATTTCAGATTCAGATAGGAAATTTGGGAAAGTATGTGAAAACTTAAGAGATGCTCTAGAAAACTGAGTTACATATTTATAATTCAAGTTGTTTTCCCTAATTTTCCAGAGTGACCCAATTATTGTCTTTTTTAAAACCCAGTCTCCTGGAGATCTCTCCCTGATGCCAGAGCCACATGTATGCATGTGTGTAATAATGTGAGACACTAACATGTACAGTGTCCATCAAACTTATCTTTAAAGCCCTTGGAGTACTCAGAGTATTGTGTTTGTTCAATTCCCAGTGTTGACATGCTATAATTCTTGGAAACACATTACTGTACTTACTTTAAGGCATTGTGGGAAACTAAAACTAAGGGACTTTTTGTTATTAAGTGACCATTAGAGTCTAGAACTCAACTTTCTTATCCATTGATTGTTATCACGTCATCACTGCAACAACAAGGTAAGATTTGCAGTTCTAATGTGCTTAGTCGCTCAGTCGTGTCTGACTCTTTCTGAGCTCATGGACTGCAGCCCACCAGGCTTCTCTGTCCATGGTCTCCTCCAGGCACTGGAGTGGGTTGCCACTCCAGTGGCAGAAGATTCTCTTCTCCAGAGGATCTTCCCAACCCAGGGATCAAACCCAGGTCTCCTGCATTGCAAACAGATTCTTTATCGTGTGAGCTACAGGGAAATTCTAATAAATTGTTCTAAATCTCAAAGTTCATTATTTCATTTCAATGATAATATTCAGATTGTATGAGATATTTAGGGCCTTTGTTTATAGAGTATTCAGTAATTTAAGAAAAATTTCTTTGAGTCCGTAGGAAAATAATATACATGTGCAAATATGATGTGCTATTTTTGTTTTGTATTTCAGGTTTACAGACATGCTCTAATTTTCTACAGGAAGTTTATGATAGACTCTTTGTTTGAAAAATCTATAGAAATAGAAATATTTTCATAGTTTGGGTCTACATGATTTTATATTGCATAAAAAATTGGATTACCTCTTCCTTCCTGCTACCACAGACAGCAATGTAGAGCATCTTTGAACTCTCCAGGGTTTGTACTTGGGAGTAGGCTTGCAGGGTAATCAAGAACACACGTTCTGAACATCCCTAAGTACTGCCAGGTTGCTTCCTGGAAAGGCTGCCTTAATCTGTGTCCCACCAACAGGAGATGACTGCTCCTGCTTCCCACATCCTTGTGAAGATTTGCTATATTTAGACTTCATCATTTTTCCAAACTGATGGGTGTAGAGTGATATTTCATTTTAATTTGCCTTTCTCTGATTGCTAGTGAAGTTGACTAGTTAGTTATTTGGGTTTTTACTATCATGACTTGATTTAAGGTTTCATGTTGATGTAGACCTTAATTTTGAGTTTGGCAAATATATTCAAAATTATGTATATTTTAATCTTACAGTTTATGCTGTTAGGATTCAAGACCATGGGTTACCCTCTGATGTTTTTTTCTGTTAGCCACACTACTTTTAAGCTTTAATTCATCTAGATGTCACTTTTGGTTATAGCAGCATTGTTTTAGGTAGCAGATTCATACTTTGGAACATGATACAGCAGTTTGGTATGAACTCAAGGGCCATATTGCATCATGGATGCAGTCTGAAAAGAGGATTCAGTGAAAAAAAGATGGCTATGGATGCATAGTATATTATCACTTATGAAAAAATTTAAACATGTATATACAGAAGCTGGAGCAGGAAATAGCAACCCATTCCAGTATTCTTGCCTGGAAAATTCCATGGATAGAGGGGCCTGGTGGGCTATGGTTCATTGGGTCGCAAAGAGTTGGACACTGCTGAGCAAGTGAGCACATACACAAGACAGCACTTTATATTTTCCAAATAAACAGTCCATATCCAAAGATCGTCACCAGACAGTTAAGTGTTTGTTTATGTAGGAGTAGGAGAGAATGGGAATTATAGATAAAGGGGGAAAAAACAAATAAATTAATAAATTAAAATAGACCAAGAGAGGGGCCTTGCATAGATAGTATATTCTGGACTGCGAAGTATGATTAACTCAGTGATTTGGGGACAGGGTGAGGTAATCAGAAAAGTAGACTAGGTGACCAGCTAAAAGAGGTTAATTGAAGGAAAATAAAAATAAAGTATTTTAATTGTTATAATTCGTAAGTAAGATGCCTGTAAGGAAAAAAAATGCTCTTAAGTAACTACATCTGGTTGTGGGCATTTCTTCTTCTTCTTCTTTTTTTTTTTTTCTTGCTTTTAAAGTTTGTGTGGGAGAAACAAATTTTTCTTATTATTCCTTAGGTGAAGATATCTCTAAGAAAGAAAGCAGATGTTTCTTTTCAAGTGCATGTGTACACCTGCCATAAGACAAAATGGGTAGTTACCACTGAGAACAGGCCCTGGTTATATTTTATGTTGCTTGTTAAATTAAAAATTTTTTTCCTGGCAAGTATAGGTTTATAATTAAGTCATTTATCATAAGTGTTCTTTTGACTGCAACTTAAGTTTGATGACATGCAGAAGTGATATGTGGGTGGTTACTTGGAAATTAGATGAATGAATTATTTTACTGGCCTTTATCATTTGATGTGTTGATCTTCCTATTTATAACAAACACTTAACACTGATTAATTATTTGCAACTGAAAAAGTAAAAAACATCTTAGTCTGGAACTGTGTTCTTGTTTCCAGCCCACCGAGACTTGAGGAGTGTGCTACACCCCATTAATAGATAATAGATATACACCCCATATAATAATATGGTGCTCTCGGCACCATACTCAATTCTTTTACAGTGTGAGGAAGTCTTCCACTGTCAGATATAGATTCCATGCTTCCCTTGCCTCAATATCATATATTCTCCTTTTTTTGCTATACTGGTTCTGTTGGTACTCTGCCCCATGCCCCCTCATTTATTTTGTGTCCACATACTCAGCACTATACTAGCACTTTATATTTTTTTTATCTCATTTATTCCTCATTACAAGTCACATACTATATAGAGGAAACAGACTCAGAAAGTAGATGTGATTTTTCTAGGGTCATACAGTCATCAATAGCAGAACAAAGATTTGAAGCCAAGCATAACTCCAAAACTCGCCTCTTTTTCAGCTTGACTGCATTATATTTTTCATGGGCTACCTTCAAAATTCATTCAAAATTCATATTTGTGTAGAGTGTGGTATCTTCATTAGGCTCCTTAATTTTGAAAGAGAACATTAATAATCCTTTCCTCTGTTCCCACTGTTGCTAAAAGAGGTGGACACCTTTAAGTTGCATCATAGAGAATCTATATTCAGGTTCCCTTTACAAATTAGAATTTTGAACTCTCTACTATTCTAGTTGGTCAAAAATCTGCTTGTAGAAGATTGGCCTTCAGTGATTGATGTTGTCATGAAATTCACTCTTCCATAAGTAATGGAGTTTTTGAAGAGGCCCTGACTACATCACACCCAATCATCTTTAAGATGACCTGGAGATGAAATTCCTCAAGCCTCTGGGTCAGGAAACACTGCTTGATTTTCTTTAAAAAAATCAAATCTTAAAAAAAAAAAATCTTGTGGCTATTACGAATTATATTTGATTATATTTTCTTCTTTGAGTACCTTAGAGCCAAATTTGCACATAATTTCTAATAGCTGTGGAGAAATAAACAATGTGCATTTGTGTGCTAATCTTACTCTTAGCATTATTACACCTAGCATTATTTCTCTGTGTTCCTCTTTGATCTTATGTTTCTTTTTCTTTGTGGCCCCATGGACTGTAGCCCACCAGGCTCCTCTGTCCGTGGAATTCTCCAGGCAAGAATACTGGAGTGGGTAGCCATTTCCTTCTCCAGGGGATCTTCTGACCCAGGGATCGAACCCGGGTCTCCTTCATTGCAGGCAGAATCTTTACCATCTGAGACACTAGGGAAGTCCTTATTTATTTGTATTAAGTGCATTTTCATTTGTTGTTGTTGTTTAGTTATAAAGTCGTGTCTGACTCTGTGACCCCGTGAGCTGCAGCATGCCAGGCTTCCCTGTCTTTGACTATCTCCTGGAGTTTGCCCAAACTCATATCATTGAGTTGATGATGCCATCCAAGCATCTCATCCTCTATCATCCTCTTCTCCTCCTGCCTTCAGTCTTTCCCAGCATCTGGGTCTTTTCCAGTAAGTTGGCTCTTTGCATCAGGTGGCCAAAGTATTGGAGCTTCTGCTTCAGCATCAGTCCTTCCAACGAATATTCAGTGTTAATTTCCTTGCTGATCTCCTTGCTGTCCACGGGATAGTTTATTTTCATAAATTGTCACAAGTCATTTCACTGTGTGGAATATAAATATACAATATCATGTGTAAATTTTCCTGATTTGACAGTTCAGTCACATTCCTACTAGGAAATGTCATGTGCTCATCTTTCATGTTTGTTTCCTCCATCTTTCATCTCCTAATTTTCCATTGTTTATTAGGGATTTCTCCCTTGATTAACAGATTAGTAGAATTTCAGTGGTGTTTCTCATTGTTGAGTGTCTACACAAGGAGTTATTTTTTTTAGAAAAATTAATCTTGTAATTTGTATTTCTCTAAGTCCATGTTTTTAGTAAAAGTATAATTTTTTATGGAAAAAATAAATTTAACTAATTTGATTTTGTTTTCATCTGAGGATAGGAATAGGGAAGTTTGGAATCTCAGAGCAGTGCCATTATATAAGGTTTGGAGAGTTTATATAGAATGAAATGATTTTTCAACTTATTATAATGAAGGCAATGAATTTTCTGTCTATTGCTTACTGGACATCTCTAATTGGATGTTCAGCTGCTATTTCAGATTGTCTGGAACTTCACATCTAATTCCCCTCCCCAATGAAGTTACCTCCACCATTTCTGCCTTACCATTCCTCATTGCATTTCCTAATTTGGTGACTGGTATCACTTTGTACCTCGTCACCCAAATCATGTATGTGGCAGTCATATTAGACTCCTCTAAGCAGTCACTCAGCTTCCCTGGTGGCTCAGTGGTAAAGAATCTGCCTGCCAATGCAGAAGACACAGGAGACCTGGGTTCGATCCCTGGGTTGGGAAGATCCCCTGGAGAAGGAAATGGCAATCCACTCCAGTACTTTTGCCTGGGAAATCCCATGGGCAGAGGAGGCTGGTGGCCTACAGTCCATGGGGTTACAAAAAGTCTGACACAACTTAGTGACTAAATAATAACAGTCAGTCACTCAGTTCTTTATATTTACTTATTTCACAGCTTTTAAGCTGGCCCTTTTCCAGTCTCATTGCTTTTTACTGATTCCAGTGCCTTGCCCAGAGCCTTTCCTAGGCAGGCACTCCAAATTGTTGGTTGAAAAAATGAAGAAATGGCTGAATGATGCAGGAAGGAATTGTCTTCATTTCATTTCTCCACTCTGGACTACTGCAAGATCCTATCTTTGTGCCTCTATCCTGGCCCCTCCTCATGTCCTCAGAGTGATAACCCTAAAATGCAAATCAGATCCTGTCACTCTTCTGTTTAAAACCTCCAACCACTTCTTTAGCTTCCAGGATTAGGTTTAGTTTAGGATCAGAGCCGTACATGCTAAGTCCCCCGTGTCTTTATCATTTACCTCCTGCATTTCTCTCTACTGGTACCTTTATCATGTGGCTGCATGTTCCACCTCCTTCCACATGCTCCTTCATTCTGAAGAATCGAAGTGTAGCTTCACTGGAGAACTTGACTGACTCTGCCAAGTCTGAGTTAAATGCTTTTTCTCATTGCCCTCATATTCCTTTATTCACAGCACATGGCTCATCTCACATTAAACTGTTATCATGACTTGCTTATCTAGGGGCCTTTAAGTGTTTTTTTTTTTTTTTTTTTCTGTTTTAATTTGGCTGCATTGGGTCTTAGTTGTGGCAGTTAGGATATTTGATCTTCGTTGCAGTATATGGGATCTAATTCCCTGACCAGGGTCGAACTCAGGCCTTCTGCATTGGGAGCAGGGAGTCTTAGCCACTGAACCACTAGGGAAGTCCCTAGGGGCCTTTTCTTAACCTGGGTTCTTTACTCCTAGACAGTATCCAACATGTAGCGAATAACCAGTAATTGAGTGAGTGACTGACTGAATATGAAATAGAAAAAATCTGTAGGCTATAATCCAATCTCTTTATTCAGTAACTATTTATTGAGTCCTTACTAAGTTTCAGATGTTGGTTGAGAGGCTGGGATTACTGCAGTGAACAATTACTACACAGACAATTATAAAATTAGCAAATAGATGTATAGTGTTGGGTAGTGTTAAGTGCTATAAGGAAAATGAAGAAGGAAGGACACAGAAATTCTAGAGTGTACAGTCAAGCAAGACATGTTTGGAGAGGAAACCTTTGAGCAGAGACCTGAATGTGGCTCCGGTGGTGCTGTGGGAGAGGGGGGGTTCTGGGCAAAGATAATAACTTTCCTGAGCACTTATCATGTTCCAGGCCCTACTCTGGGGGCCCTGGGGAAAGCAATGAACAACACTCGTAAACATCAGCACCGTTTATTATTTAATGGTGAAGTCTATTCTTTTTCAATATTACATATCATACCATTCTTTAATTGCTTGATTTTCTGAAATTGAAAAATTCTACTATGGGGAAGTCCCTTTTTTCTCCCTAACTGCTTTTCATTTTTCTTCAGCAGAAGAACCTCTAGATTTTTACTACCTAGGGAGTCCTAACAGTAGGATACTGATTCAGGGGACAGACCCTCAATCTAGCCATATTTAATTATAGTGTTCAGGAATGTGTGACAGTGTCTTAAGCTTTTATGTCTTTGAGTTGACACAAATTGTGGATGTACATACAATTCCCTTTCCATGACTAGATATAAATACCCCCATTTCCTTTTTCTAGACTCCCAATCTAGCCTACAATCCTGGGTAAAACATTTTTAGATCCTTTTGAGTCACTAAAACAAGAAATCACAATTTTTAAAAAAAAGTGGAGTATAGATAATTTACAATATGATGTTAGTTTCAGATGTACAACATAGTGCTTAATTATTTTTATAGACTGTACTCTTTTACAGTTATTACAAAATAATGATGGTTCAGCAGATAAAGAATCTGCCTGCAGGGCAGGAGACACCAGAGGTACAAGTTTGATCCCTGGGTTGAGAAGATCCCCTGGAGGAGGAAATGGCAACCCATTCTAGTATCCTTGCCTGAAAAAAATCCCATGGACAGAGGAGCCTGGTGGGCTACAGTCCAGAGGGTCGCAAAGAGTCAGACACAACTGAGCGACTCAGGACACACACACACACACACACACACACACGTCTGTTTCCTTGAGCTGTACTCTATCTCCTGGTTGCTTCTTTGTTTTACACATAGTGGCTCTTTAGTACCCCTATCTCGCCCATCCGTACTTCTCTCTCCTCACTGGAAAACACCAGCTTGTTCTCTGTATGTCAGAAATCATAGTTGTGGATGCCATTCCTTACCTTGTCACTTGCCTGCTTCGTAAGTTAAATCTGCTCTGTGGCAGTTTCCCATTGGTAAACAGGGCACCCTTCCAGTTAAGCTGTAAACAATCTCTCTTTAAATAAGCCCCCATGCCCTTGAAGAATAGGAGCTGTAGAAGTGGAGCGTCCAAATAGGAAAAAAGAAAGAACATTCCTAAGAAAACTGTGTAAATTTGCAGATTCGTTGTCCCCTGGTTGCAGCTGACAGGTGGAGTGACAACCCAACCAAATAACACTAGGGCCATTGTGATAGGAGGGAACTTAATATTGTTATTGTTCCGCTTGGATGAAGTTTGTGTGAGGCCATGCCAGCTCTTGTATTGAGAACACCCAGCCGAGCGGAAGAGTCTTTGGTTTCTGCGTTTAGAGCTGCCCAACAACTGAGGAAAACCGATTAAATCTGGAAGGTGGCAGCTCACTCGACAGGCTTCTCCGGGCACCCTTGAGGAGAATCAAAGATAAATAAATACCACGTTTTATGAGAGGAGTGTGGGGTGAGAGGGGGTGCCTGGACAGGAGCTAAAATTTCAAAGGGTGGGGGACGGTCTCACTGACTTTCTTCCTGATCACACTCTTGTCTTATGACCTCGTTCATGCTCGGATTAGAGCCAGTCTTGTAAACATGTGTGAGTTTGATGGGGAAGAAAGGAGATAAAAGTGTATTTCCAACAACCTCAACTATAGAGGCAAAATGTTCAAATACAAATTTCTTTTAAAAATGGCATATTGGGTGCTTGTTTGCCTGTGGAATGTGTAAAAATTCTGGCCTGTTACGCAGAGATTTATTTTTGAAAGTCTGTAATTTTTTTCAGGGAAAGTTTATGGACTTTCAATATGGCCCATGTTCCAAATTCAGTAAATTACCTCAAGGCCAGGTGGCACTCTGATTCTCTGTTTCCTGGGTTTGGGCCTTGGTCCCTCATCCTTCCATTGTGCCCTACTTTTTTTTGAAAATCTTAATGAATAATTTTTCACTTGAGTTTGACCTACCTCAGAGGGCTATGAATATTTATTTAATTGGCTAAAAATAATTCATTATTTTCATAGACTTATAGAGCTTTAGAGATCATTTGGCCCACCCCTCCCATTTTGTAAAGAGAAACAGAAGTCCAGAGAAGTCAGGTGGCTTGCCTAGGGAAAGTCAGATGGCAAGTATAGACTGAAGGACTTTACCCAGATTCTGACACACCCAGTACTTTTTTATCCCACTATGTCTTTTGAGCTGCTTAGGGTTCAATATTACAGACAGTGGAAAGAACTATAGCAGTTTACTTTATTGATTTATAAAAAATAATTAATGAAATAATTACAGGAATTTTCATATAATTCAGAACCTCGTATTCAGTCTCTTTTTTCCTTCAAACCTTTTCTGAGAGCAACTGCGAGAAATAGATATCCACATTGAGTTTTAATTTGTTGGGTTTTCCTTTCTGCTGTGGTGAATATGGTAATTAAAAAAATTAAATGAAGTAGCACAAAGTTAAGCAAATAGCAGGTGAAGAACAAAACCAAAGGTGTTAATTACTATTAAGTGCCAATAGCTGAGATTCTCAACTATGACTCCTGTGAATATAGTTTGAATTGCTGTGACTATTGTTAAAACATTTTATGTTTCCACAACTTATAATACTTTGTCATTCTCATTCTTTTTTCCCAGTGTGCAAAGTTGACTTAAAATACTAGTACAGATTGAGGAAGGATAGCTTTTTTAAGATTTTCTAGGAAGATAGGGGTCCTTGCCTGAACTAGAATAAAGGAGAAAAAAATATATTATTGACTACTTCTGACAGACCACTTCAGAGAACAAGTTTTTAAAAAATTAATTAAAAAAGGCATTAGTATCAAATAATCCCTCAAAAGAAAAGTGCTTTACAGATGAAAAATACTCCTGTAAAAATGTAGGGAATTTTGCAGGTTCAGTATATTTTGTTCCCTCTTAGAAGTGATAGCTGGTGCTCGCTTCGGCAGCACATATACTGAAATTGGAACGATACAAAGAAGATTAGCATGGCCCCTGCGCAAGGATGACACGCAAATTCGCGAAGCATTCCATATTTTTCCAACTAATAAAAATAAATGGGGAAAAAAAAAAGAAGTGATAGTTGACATTTGTTAATATTAGTTATCAGTGCTACTAGTTCTCAGTATTAGCTGTGACTTGCCTGGTCTGTCCTCCTTCTGTCTTTGTTTTAGAGAATACAAACTCATGCAGTCACAGTTTTCAGAAGGGCTGAGAGGTAACCTCCTTCAGTATGACAATAGTGCTGTTTATGTTGGAGACAAATCCCAGAAACTCATGGTAACGACATACACAGAGTAAGAGAGTATATCCGGGAGATTTTTATTTGGCATTTTTACTGCTAACAATCTACAGAAGTTTTAGTATTTAGTGCCAGGTCAGGCTTAAGGGGCAGTTTCTATTTCTGTGTGATTGTGAAAGGTACAAAAAATCAGCAAAAGGATTATATAATAGATAATAGACAATGAAGATTCTGGCTTCTATAGAAACTTACAAAGATATGGGGGAAGGCAAACAGGTGCTTTTATTTTGTTGTTGTTGTTTTAATTAAAGGAGCTCAAGAAGCTCGGTGTATTTTTTGCTTCTTTGAGCAAGGCCTTTGTTTGCAGAAGTCTTGGAAACCCAGCCCCTTCCCCAGACCTATATATACTTTTGTGACAGATTAAAAAGACAGGTAAACTGAGAAACAAAGAATTTAGAAGATAGGCATTGGGTCACATGGTGCGACCAACACAAAGTCTGAGTCTTAAAACTTAGTTATCTAATCTCCCCTCTCCACTGCATACTCTACTAGCAGTCATTCAGTAAAGTACCTTTCAACACTGTAGAGTCTTGCTATAAACACAGTGGCTTTGGAACAAGGTTATCTCTAGACTGTTGACATCATGTCTCTGCTCACATACCAATTGGGTGAATATTGGCCCACATGATTCTTTTAAGTGGATTACAAGGAATCCATGATAGATTTCCTTCACTTCTGATGAAACCAGGAACTTTGCCTCTCCAGTGTCTTAGTGAGATACCGTTATTTGTGTATTACTCAGGGTGCAGGTAAGGGCTGTTAGCTCTCTGAATTCTTAGGCATTCAACTGTGAAAATCAAATCAGTCATTTTACTGACTTGTGCAGAAGTTAGCTACATTTGTAATAAGGTCTAGTAGGAAATAGTAATATCTTTAAAATTATGCAAGTAACAAAATAGCAGAGCTTCCTAGTCCTAAGAGTTATGCATAGCTCTGGCAGTTAACTAACTTTGGACAAGTTACCTAATTAACTGAGTTTGTTTCCTGAACTCTAAAACAGAGATAAATGCTCTTCAGATAAATGCTCTTCTAAGTTGCTTCAAGCTCTTAAGTTCTCTAATTACTGTGTTATAGTCATACACTGATAATGAAAAAAAAAATTAGCTATGTGCGTAATTATATTTTGCAGTAAAGAAGATGGTTTATATTTGTTAATGGTAGACTTGAAATTTCTTTTGTGTGTGTATGGTTGGTTATACTTGGCCAGTGAATGCAAAATTTCAGGTTGTTAATAAGAAACAGTTAACGGTTTCTTCTAAGGAACATGGCTATGGGTTTGTGGGTAAGAGAGGAAGAATTTTTTATTCATTTTATACTTCTGTTTGCTTTTATTTTTTTACCAAGTCCATGCATGGTTTAAATTGTTTTAATTTGGCCTTATTATTTTTCAAAGAGCAAACGGGAGACTTTAGAATATTTAGTGACTGTATACTAGAATGATAGTATCTGGAACTTAATTTCTGACTCCAAATAATTTATTTAACCTGAAAGTATTATTTGAAATTATAAGTAAATTTTTTGCTTTTATTAAAGGTCTTTTAAATCCTATGAATGAGAGCAACTACTTTTGTTTGATGAAACAAAGCAGCCCTTTAAAAGCATAGAAGCAAGAGTTTAACAATATTAATGATAGTATTATATAGCTTCTACTTGTTGATCCTCTGAAGATCTTTATTCTTTATCCTTTCTGTAACAGTTTCTGGAATTATCTTCCTTTGATTTGCAGCTATGCAAATGAAATAGAGGTGGGAAAAAACTGTTTTTCAAATCAATTAGTAAAGATGAATGCCAAGCTTCGAGTGTCTCACAGTCATATTGCCATGTTTTAAATGCAAAACAGTAGCTCTTTCTTAATCTTCTTAAAAGATAAAACTACACTACTACGATATTATAAAGTAATTAGCCTCCAACTAATAAAAATAAATGGAAAAAAAAAAGAAGAAAAAAACTACAGGAAATGAAAAGTCTGTTCAAACATTAGAAGCCATTTTTAGAGGCTGCATATGGCAACTGGACTTGAATTTTGGTTTGAACATTGGTTTTTGTTCTCTTTTCCTATTTTTACAGATACTTCTATGAAGTTTTGAGAAACCATAAGAACCGAGAAACTAGGGGTTTCTAGTCTGGCATGTGTATGGGGTTCCTTTTCTTTTTATCTTTTCTACTTTTTGTTTTTTTGAAAAAATGAACTTTACAGAAAATAAGAGCCTAAGGAACATTTCATTCTATTTTTGAAAAATTGGAGTATCTTCTTAGCACTGTTAATTCATTTATATTATTATAATCAATATAATGTAGACATTGTGGGGTTTTTATTTTCAATTGTTCTATCAAACCTTGAACATTTCCCCCTATCTGGATCAATGTTTTCTAGCCTTACCCAGATTCAATAGGAGCAAGTACAGTGGTCCCTTAACATCTGAGGGAGATTGGTTGCAGGACCCCCATGCCTGCTCAGTAACTCAGTTGTATCTGACTCTTTGGGACCCCACAGACTGTAGCACACAGGCTTCTCTGTCTGTGGCATTCTCCAGTCAAGAATACTGGAAGGAGTTTTCATTTCCTACTCCAGGGGATCTTCCCGATCCAGTGATCGAACTTGAGTTTCTCGTGGTTCTTGCATTGACAGGAGGACTGGATACAGAAATCCAAGGATAATCAAGTCCCTCATATAACATGGCATAATACTTGCATATAACCTTTACACATCAGCCCATATACTTTGAATTATCACCAGATTGCTTATAATACCTAATACAATGTAAAAGCTATTATATAGTTGAAAATACAATATAAACACTATGTGAATTGTTGCCAGTTCTTGACAAATTCAAATTTTGCTTTTTGGAAATTTTTGGACTGTTTTCGAATATTTTTGATGGCCAATCAGTTAAATCCAAGGATGTGAAACTTCTGATACCAAATCTACTTATGTGGAGAACCTGTCTTATTTGATTCCAGTCTGCATTCTGCTGCATTCTACTGCCTCACGATAATCAGTACTATTTCCTTCATTAAAGATGTTTATAAACATTTAGCACTGGTTTGAACATGCTTGATTATGGACATAGTTATTTCTTTTTAACCTTGGTGCTTCAAGACTAGAAGAGACACTCAAACCTAATACTTTAAGCATCAAAAAGGGTGCAACACTTAGAAATAAATTTTACCAAAAAAATAGAAGATTTTTACATTGAAAACTACAAAACATTGCTGAAAGAAATTAAAGCAGCCTAAACAGTGGAAAGATATCTCATATTTATGGATTAGAAGACTCAGTATTAAGATGAAAATATTCCCCAAGCTGATCTACAAATTCAATACAATCTCTATCACCACTTCAACTGATCCTAAATTCATTTTGCCTCAGAATAGCCAAAATAATTTTAAAAAGAAAAACAGAGTTGGCGGACTCAACGTTTCCAACTTCAGATTTAACTGCAAAGCTACAGTAATCCAGATAATGTGAAGCTGGCATAGGGTAGAAAAACAGATCAATGGATTAGAATTAAGAGTTCAGAAAATAGATTAGTGGTTGCTAGGGAAGAAAAAAGAAAGAAAAAATGGGTACCAACTACTAATGAGTTTTTTGGGGGGTAATGAAAATGTTTTGGGCTTATATTTTGCTGATGGTGAAATACTCTCTGACTATACTAAAAAACACTGATTTGTAAAAGAGTAAATTTTATAGTGTGTGAGTTATTTCTCAGTGAAACTGTTACATGTATCTGGTTTTGGGAGTTTGGATTAAATTTGGATTATCTGTTTGTATCTGGTTATTTCAGTCAGAGTACAGTGTAATGTAGACTTTTATTACCATGAGGATCTTTAATCTTCTTTGTCTGTCTGTCTGTCACCTTACTTTACACTGGCTAGCCTTATTAGGTATAGGCAAAAACTGATACAATATGATGCCATTTTGTTTATACTTTCTTCTTGATTCCTTTTTTAAAAACCTTAATGTTATATTAATTTTCAAACCAAAAGTGGCATATTGTTGTAATTATATAACTTGGATTATGTGTTTATTTTCAGGAGCACAGATTTGATTTAGAAATTGCTTTTCCTTCATTCTTCCTTATTCATTGCACTTGATGGCCACCTACTTTAAATGCTCCCTGGCCAGAGCACATGAGTCTTGGTGGGTCAGTGTAGAAGTGATTCATGATTTGATAAAATGCAGGCAGGTGGAATATGACTTTTATAATGTGGCTGTGAGCCCAGCTTATGCTATGGATTTGTACGCGTCTCTTTCGTAAACATGGAGTTGAAGTAGGTTTTATTTCTTGAATGTTCTAGCATAGTGCTGGTGAGAAGTGTGAGTGTCCTACCCAGAGCATTCTATAACAGGAAGCAAAGTTTGCTGAGAGAAATAGGGAGCTTGGTAGAAAGAGAAGATAAAAATCTTTGCTGGGGGACAGTTCTTTTCCATTGATATTCCCAATGCATTTCCCCAGGGTGTGCGCTGGAGGATCCTGTCCTGTAGTTGGTAGATAATATTTCCTCTTATGTAGGGTGACTGGATAAAGAAACCAGTTATTTGGGGCCTGGAGTATAGACAGCAAGGAGCCATGGTTCTGAATGTGGTGTCTGGCCCAGGCATACTTGCTGGTGATGGTAATATAAGCTGGGCGGGGAAAGAGTGGGCAGCAGTATTTGATAACACAAGCCCTGGCATCACCAATTTTATTTCTGGTCTTCCCTTTTAAAATAGATTATGTTTTAGCCTCTTGTCAAATTGCATTCTGAGTATCCCTGTAACTGTTGCCTGCCTTGCAATGTCATTGACAAAGGTGAAGAGAATTCTGTAAATGCAGTTGCCAGCCACATTTGAATTGTTAATTTTAATCAACTCTTTCATACCTTGGTCCTGCCCACCAGCAACTTGTCCTTTATGCTTTTCAGTCTTTCTGCCCAATTCAAATGACAGCAACCTCCAAATTCAGCACTCTTAATCCCTAACCTTATAGTTGTTACTTTCAGTGGTACCATGGGCAGTTGGCTTGTTTGTTCACTCGAATTTCTGGAGAAATAGCATGGTTTCATGCCAGAAATGGACTTCCTTAGTGGCTCAGATGATAAAGAATCTGGCTGCAATGCAGGATACCCAGGTTTGATCCCTGGGTTGGGAAGATCCCCCGGAGAAGGGAATGGCAACTCATTCCAGTATTCTTGTCTGGAAAATCCCATGGACAGACCATGGGGTCACAAAGAGTCAGACACAACTGAACGACTAACACTTTAACTCTTTCATGCCAGAAATGCATTTTAATTATTACACCATCTTGGAATTAAGTGGAATCTTGAGATAACATCCACTCTCTTCTACCTAGTGGAATGCTTTAACTAAAACCATCCTAAGAAATAAACAATCTTAATTTAAAGAAAACCTTAATTTTAAAAGAGATAACTCATTCTAAGGTTTATGGGTTTCTACAGTCAGGGAAATTGTGTTTTAATTTTTTTTTAATTGATTTCCTTAAGCAAAGTTAATTCAGTTTTCTCACTTATTTTTCCTTATTATCATATCAGGTAGATTTTTTAAAATATATTCACTCTCAATCTGAAGCATGTCATTTTTCTGTACTTTAAACATTTCTCTCCAAAACAGGGGGGGAAAGTCTCTTGGACAAGTAGCTTCCTAGTCACCCTTGAATTGTATCTCCCTTGAGTTCACATTATACTTGAATTGAACATAGATGTTTGGCTTTACTACCCAGAGATATGCTGACATTTAAGTATTATTAATAGTTTGAAGTCTCTGAAGTCCAAATTCTATTGAAGTTCATAACTAGACATATGCCATTTCCGAGAACCATCGCATTCAGGAGCTACTGAGAAATCAGGGCAAGTTTAGTGTGTCTTCTGTGAAAGGTGGGAGTTTAAGGTGGGAGAACTGTGCGCAAGGGGGCAGCAGGCCTATTCTTTGAGGTTTCCTGTTGTATTCAAGATGCTGACGGGTTAGGAACTCAAGAGAATTCGTGCCATGGACACAAGGGGGCTGGATAGAAGTGGAGGATGAAGAGATTCTTAACTATGCTGAAAAAAATGGGGAACTGTTCACAGTATCCTGTAATCCCCTCTTCTTTCCATTATTACTTTGGTAAGTGGACAAAACTGAATCTCCTTTCTCACCTCTGCCTCAAGGTTGCTAACCTGCATTGGATGGAAGGGAATCAGGGAAAGAGCAGAGCTGCATTACTTACTTTAATTTCTATTTTTAGGACTTTGGATGCTGAAGTCTTAATGATGGTCAGTTTAGGTTTTCATAAGTAAAAGTAGGACTAATAATTATTACCATTTATTGAATATAGGAATTGTGCTAAGCACTTTAACTATATTATTGCTTTATTTATTTAATCTATACAGCTCTGTAATATAAGCATTTCTCTATAAGTTAATGAATGTAAAGCACTTAGAATAGTGCCTGAAATATAGCAAGAACTCAATAAAATGTTATTGTCAGTACCCATTTTGAAGATAAGAGAATTATCTTAGAATAGCATTGGTAGAATTTGAATCCATGGCTGTTAAACTCTGAAGTTCATGCTTTAAACTATTATGCAATATTGTGTCCCTTTCCTTCAATAACTAAACTTCCTTTACAAAAGTATTTCCTCATCTTCTCTGTGATATCCATTCTAGGATAATACTTATTTTTTAAATTCTACATTCCTACCTGTTCCAGTTTGTGAGTCCTAAATCCCTTTTTTCTCCCCACTGCACTTATCCCTGGGGAAGTTCATTCTTCAAATTATCAAGGTCTGGGCCAGATTTGTTTAGTGAGAATGTAGAATTCTTCTTACAAGATTTTAAAAGAACAAGTAAGATAATTACATGAAAGGATCTGTTTAGGCTCTTTTGCATTGTAGGGGGTGGACCAAATAACCTTTGGATCACTTCCACTTGTATAATTCACCATTTCGGCAGGACAGCAACATTTCAGGCCAAAGTTCAACTTTTTTTTATTATTAAATTCTTTTATCGTCACCAGGAAACTAGAGAAAATGAATTCTTCACAGTATGCTTGTGCATGCAACTTGAAACGGTTTGCACACTAAATGAAATTAAATGAAAGACAGCTGTTTGGGAAAGAGCTGTCAGAAACTGATTGGGTTCTATTAGGGAAGAATAGAGGCTAGGAATAAGTTTTCAGAAACAGGATATCGGTGGTTTAAAAAGCAAGCAAATTTACATACACAAAAGCTCTCATGTGGTTGTGCTGTTGCATGTCTTTTCAGTTCATTCATCTTAAATTATTATTTGCTCTTGGTGAGGAGGTGTCTGCTTTCAAGGCTGCTTTTCACATATCAAGTGTACAGCAGTTCTTTCTGAGAAGTAAATACAGCACAACCCCACTACAATGCCGTTCTGAGTACTTTGGTTTTGGTTAAACTGCAAATCTGGTAATGGTCACCAAACCACTTCCTTTGCCCAGTACCTCTGTGTTCCTACCAAAATGCGAAAGGGGAAGGACCACCTAGGCTTGGTTGCCAGAGGTGCCACCAGGGTCTCCTAAAATGGCTGACAGCAAGAAGGGAGCAATTACATCCCGTCACAGACTCAAAGCAGATGGTCTCCTATGGTGATAAGAGCTATGATGTTATTAAGCCTTTGATCTGTGATTTTGCTTTGTACTTTCAAAGCATTCAAGTTGTGTTACCTGTGTGATGCTGCTCTCTGCCCTGCAAGACCTCATTGCTCATTGTTTGGGTATTTGTCCTTGTATCTTACCCTAAAACCCTGCTACTGCTGACAAGCTTCACTCTACTGTCCTCCAACCCTCCTGCTAGATGATAGCTCTTAGTGGGGTCTCTGCTGGGCCCTCACAGCAGCGGATACAGTGCTACATGTGAAACTACCTTTAAAGGAATTAAAGTATTCCTTTAAAGGAATAAAAATATCCTCACATTACAACTCCTATATTCTTCATTTCTCCTACAAAATAAGTAGGGGTAGGCACCAGTTTAGAGGCACCAACAAAGTTAGCCATCTTTCCAAAGACATTTCCTGAAGCAGATGTCATTATTGAAAGTAAGCCATGAGCTTACCAGTGATTTTGTTGGTGAGAATATTTGCTTCTTAGTTCTGAAACTGCTTATGTTAATTCCTCTGAATGCTTTCTTCCTTCTTCTCCTGGTTAAGCTCTAGAGCAGATCCCAAAAACATTGCTCTTTTTTTCTTAAACTTTTTATTTTGTATTGGCATATAACCAATTAACAAACCATGTTGTGATAGCTTCAGGAGAACAGCAAAGGGGGGACTCAGCCATACATATATGTGTATCCATTCTCCCCCAAACTCCCCTCCCATCCATGCTGCTACGTAACATTGAGCAGAGTTCCATGTGCTATACAGTAGGTCCTTGTATATAGCAGTGTGTATATGTACATCCCAAACTCCCTAAGTATCCCTTCCCCCTCATCTTTCCCCCTGGAAACCATAAGCTTGTTTTCTAGGTCTGTGAATCTGTTTCTGTTTTGTAAGTAAGTTCATTTTTATTGTTTCTTTTTACATTCCACGTATAAGGGATGTCATATGATATTTATCCTCCTCTGATTTACTTCACTCAGTTTGACACTCTCCAGGTCCATCCATATTGCTGCAAATGGTATTATTTTGTTCTTTTTAATAGTTGAGTAATATTCCATTGTATATATGTACCACATCTTCATCCATTCCTCTGTTGATGGACATTTAGGTTGCTTCCATGTCTTGGGTAGTGTAAATAGCACTGTAATGAAATTTGGGGTGCATGCATCCTTTCAGATCATGTTTTTCTCTGGATATATGCCCAGGGGTGGGATTGCAGTGCCATGTGGTGGCTCTATTTTTAGTTTTTTAAGGAAATTCCATACTGTTCTCCATAGTGGCTGTGCTAATTTACATTCCCACCAACAGAATAAGAGGGTTCCCTATCCTCTAAATCTTCTCTAGCATTTTTTTGTTTGTGGATTTTTTTTTTTTTTTTTTTAATGATAGCCATTCTGGCTTGTGTGAGGTGATAGCTCATTATCATTTTGATTTGCATTCCTCTAATAATTAGCGATGTTGAGCATCATTTCATGTGTCTATTGGCCATCTATATGTCTTCTTTTGAGAAATTTTCATTTAGGTCTTCTGCCCATTTTTTAACTGGGTTATTTGTTTTGATGCTGTTAAACACCATGAGCTATTTATAAATTTTGGAGACTAATCCCTTATCTGTCACATCATTTACAAATATTTTCTCCCAATCTATGGGTTGTCTTTTTGCTTTTATTGTTTTCTTTGCTGTGCAAAAACTTTTGAGTTTCAGTAGGTCCCATTTGTTTATTTTTGTTTTTATTTCCATTATTCTGGAAGATGGATCAAAAAATATATTGCTGCTCTTTATGTTAGAGTGTCCTGCCTATATATTTCTCTAGGATTTTTATAATATCCAGTCTGACATTTAGGTCTTTAACCCATTTTGAGCTAACTTTTGTGTTTGGAGTTAAAGAATGATCTAATTTTATTCTTCACATGTAGCTGTCCAGTTTTCCCAGCATCATTTGTTGAAGAGACTGTCTTTCCAGCATTGTATAGTCTTACCTCCTTTGTCATTTATTAATTGACCATAGGTATATGGGCTTATTTCTGGGGTTTCATTCTGTTCCATTGATCTATAGTTCTATTTTTTGTGCCAGTCCCAGACTCTCTTAATGACTGTATCTTTGTAGTATAGTCTGAAGTCAGAGAGCCTGATTCCTCCAACTCCGTTTTTCTATCCCAAGATTGCTTTGGCTTTTCGAGGTCTTTTGTGTTTCCATATAGATTCTGAGATTTTTGTTGTTGTTCTTTTTCTGTGAAAAATGCCATTGTTAATTTTATAGGGATTGCATTGAATTTATAGATTGCTTTGGTAAGTATAGTCATTATGACAAGATTGATTCTTCCTTTCCACAGACATGGTATATCTTTCCATCTGTTTATATCTTCTTTGATTTCTTTCATCAGCATCTTATAGTTTTCAGACTACAGATCTTTTGTCCATTAGGTAGGTTTATTCCTAGATATTTTATTCTTTTTGATGTGATGGTAAATGAAATTGCTTCTTGAATTTCTCTTTCTGATTTTTCAGTGTTAGTGTATAGTAATGCAACAGATTTCTGTGTATTAATTTTGTAACCTGCAACTCTACCAAATTCACTGATGAATTCTAGTAGTTTTCTGGTAGCATCTTTAGGATCTTCTATGTATAGTATCATGTCATCTGCAAAGTGACAGTTTAACTTCTTTTCCAATTTGGATTTCCTTTGCTTCTTTGTTTCTTTGATTGCTATAGCTAGGACTTCCAAAATTAAGTTGAATAAAAGTGGTAAGAGTGGACATCCTTGTCTTGTTCCTGATCTTAGAGGGAATGCTTTCAGCTTTTCATCATTGAGTATGATGCTAGCTGTTGGTTTATCATATATGGGCTTTCTTATATTGAGGTATGTACCTTCTATGCCCACTTTGTGTAGTTTTTTAAAATCACATATGGTTGCTGAATTTTGTCAGAAGTTTTTTCTGCGTCTATTGAGATGACCATATCATTTTTATTCTTCAATTTGTTGATGTGGTGTATTATATTGATTGATTTGCAGATATTGAAAAATCCTTGTGTTCCTGGGTTGAAGCCCAGTTGATCATGGTGTATGATCTTTTTACTGTATTGTTGGATATGAATTATTACAATTGGGTTGACCATTTTTGCTTCTATGTTCAGAAGTGATATTGGTCTGTAATGTTTGTGTGTGTGATATCTGTTGGATCATCAAAATATCTGTTGGATCATTGAAAAAGCAAGAGAGTTCCAGAAAAACATCTACTTCTGCTTTATTGACTACGCCAAAGTCTTTGACTGTGTGGATCACAATAAACTGTGGAAAATTCTTCAGGTGATGGGAATACCAGACCACCTCACCTACCTCCTGAGAAATCTGTATGCGTGTCAGATAAAACAGTTAGAACTGGACATGGAGCAACAGACTGGTTCCAAATCAGGAAAGGAGTACATCAAGGCTGTATATATTGTCACCCTGCTTATTTAACTTATATGCAGAGTACATCATGAGAAATGCTGGGCTGGAGGAAGCACAAGCTGGAATCAAGATTGCTGGGAGAAATATCAATAACCTCAGATATGCAGATGACACCACACTTATGGCAGAAAGAAAAGAAGAATTAAAGAGCCTCTTAATGAAAGTGAAAGAGGCGAGTGAAAAAATTGGCTTAAAGCTCAACATTCAGAAAACTAAGGTCATAGCATCAGGTCCCATCCAGTAGATGGGGAAACAATGGAAAAAGTGACAGACGTTACTATTTTGGGCTCCAAAATCACTGCAAATGGTGACTGCAGCCATGAAATTAAAAGGCACTTGCTCCTTGGAAGAAAAGTTGTGACCAACCTAGATAGCATATGAAAAAGCAGAGATATTACTTTGCCAACAAAGGTCCACCTAGTCAAAGCTATGGTTTTTCCAGTAGTCATGTATGGATGTGAGAGTTGGACTATAAAGAAAGCTGAGTGCTGAAGAATTGATTGAATGGTTTTGTTAGAAAAGACTCCTGAGAGTCCCTTGGACAGCAAGGAGACCCAACCAGTCAATCCTAAATCCTAAAGGAAATCAGTCCTGAATATTCATTACAATGACTGATGCTAAAGTTCCAATACTTTCTACTTCTTACTTTCTCTGTATCACATAAATAATTAAATCATAAGTCTTGTCTCATTGTTACCTAGTTAGGGGAGATTAATTGTTTGTATCAGTTACCTTTTATAATCTTCAACAGTTTCCCATCAAATTCATCAGAAAACATTTCTTCAGCAACTGCTCTGTGCTAGATACTATGCTAAGATTGATGTCAGAAAATTTGGTGAACTATGTCTCTTGCTCTTGAGAGCTTATGGTCTGGTGAGCTGTGAGGAAAAGTGTTTTTCTGAGTGTTGATATAATAATTACATGTTGCTATGGTTGGAAGTGAGAAATAGATTTAAGGGACTAGATCTGATAGACAGAGTGCCTGATGAACTATTGGACAAAGGTTCGTGACATTTTACAGGAGACAGGGATCAAGACCATCCCCATGGAAAAGAAATGCAAAAAGGCAAAATGGTTGTCTGAGAAGGCCTTACAAATAGCTGTGAAAAGAAAAGAATCGAAAAGCAGAAGAGAAAAGGAAAGGTATTCCCATTTGGATGCAGAGCTCCAAAGAATAGCCAGGAGAAATAAGAAAGCCTTCCTCAGTGATCAATGCAAAGAAATAGAGGAAAACAACAGAATGGGAAACACTAGAAATCTCTTCAAGAAAATTAGAGATACCAAGGCAACATTCCATGCAAAGATGGGTTCAACAAAGGACAGAAATGGTATGGACCTAACAGAAGCAGAAGACATTAAGAAGAGGTGACAAGAATACACAGAACAACTGTACAAAACAGATCTTCACAACCCAGATAATCACAAAGGTGTGATCACTCACCTAGAGCCAGACATCCTGGAATGTGAAGTCAAGTGGGCCTTAGTATGCATCACTACGAACAAAGCTAGTGGAGGTGATGGAATTCCAGTTGAGCTACTTCAAATCCTGAAAGATGATGCTGTGAAGGTGCTGCACTGAATATGCCAGCAAATTTGGAAAACTCAGCAGTGGCCACAGGACTGGAAAAGGTCAGTTTTCATTCCAATCCCAAAGAAAGTCAATGCCAAAGAATGCTCAAACTACCACACAATTGCACTCATCTCACACACTAATAAAGTAATGCTCAAAATTCTTCAAGCCAGGCTTCAGCAATATGTGAACTGTGAACTTCCAGATGTTCAAGCTGGTTTTAGAAAAGGCAGAGGAACCAGAGATCAAATTGCCAATATCCGCTGGATCATCGAAAAAGCAAGAGAGTTCCAGAAAAACATCTACTTCTGCTTTATTGACTACGCCAAAACCTTCGACTGTGTGGATCACAATAAACTGTGGAAAATTCTGAAAGAGATAGGAATACCAGACCACCTGACCTGCCTCTTGAGAAACCTATATGCAGGTCAGGAAGCAACAGTTAGAACTGGACATGGAACAACAGACTGGTTCCAAATAGAAAAAGGAGTACAACAAGGCTGTATATTGTCACCCTGCTTATTTAACTTATATGCAGAGTACATCATGAGAATGCTGGGCTGGAAGAAGCACAAGCTGGAATCAAGATTGCTGGGGAAAATATCAATAACCTCAGATATGCAGATGACACCACTCTTATGTCAGAAAGTGAAGAGGAACTAAAAAGCCTCTTGATGAAAGTGAAGGAGGAGAGTGAAGAAGTTGGCTTAAAGCTCAACATTCAGAAAACTAAGATCATGGCATCTGGTCCCATCACTTCATGGCAAATAGATGGGGAAACAGTGGAAATAGTGTCAGACTTTATTTTTGGGGGCTCCAAAATCACTGCAGATGGTGACTGCAGCCATGAAATTAAAAGATGCTTACTCCTTGGAAGGAAAGTTATGACCAACCTGGATAGCATATTAAAAAGCAGAGACATTACATTGCCAACAAAGGTCTGTCTAGCCAAGGCTATGGTTTTTCCAGTGGTCATGTATGGATGTGAGAGTTGGACTGTGAAGAAAGCTGAGCGCTGAAGAATTGGTGCTTTTGAACTGTGGTGTTGGAGAAGACTCTTGAGAGTCCCTTGGACAGCAAGGAGATCCAACCATTCCATCCTATAGGAGACCAGTCCTGGCTGTTCATTGGAAGGACTGATGCTGAAGCTGAAACTCCAATACTCCAGCTACCTCATTCAAAGAGTTGACTCATTGGAAAAGTCCCTGATGCTTGGAGGGATTGGGGGCAGGAGGAGAAGGGGACAACAGAAGCTGAGATGGCTGGATGGCATCACCGACTCGATGGACCTGAGTTTGAGTAAACTCTGGGTGTTGGTGATGGACAGAGAGGCCTTGCGTGCTGTGATTCATGGGGTCGGTCGCAAAGAGTCGGAAACGATTGAGTGACTGAACTGAACTAAACTGAATGGCATTTATGTCAATAATAGTTTTAATAATATATTCTCTCCTTCTTCATCTGATCAATGTGATATTTATTCCCCTCCAGAAAATATGATCAGCTCTTTTGTCTACCTGACCTCAGGTGAGATGACAGAATGTGTGTTGGGATACATGACACGGCCACAAACGTAATTCTCTCTGCAGATAGTCTTCCCTAATTCTTGACACATTTAAATTGTTAATGTTGTGAGTCTTCACTGAAATAATATAGACTGAATTATCATGTGATCAAGCTGGGGTGATTGTTTTTAGTGTCGCCATAAGAAATCAAAGCTGACAACTGGGATGCAGCTGTGACCCAGCTGGTTCTGTTGAGCTGTATTCAGTGGGAAAAGTAGTGGCAGCTCTCCAGGCTCCTCAGCTCCAGGAGATGGTCTTCTTCAGTCATCCAAGGCCAGCCCTGCCAGATGCTTTTGAAGTGAGTGCAAGTAACACTCAGGAAGTGAGACTTCAGTAAAAAGATATTAAGAATATAGTGCATGTTTAGGGCACATGTCATCATCATTTTCTTCCTTACACATTTAATAAACCCACAGCATAAAACTACTTACCTCATACAATCAGGCAATATTTTCCCTGCATTACAAAAACACGCTTTTAAGGTTGACTGTCTTAATGTTCTCTAGTCTCTTAAGGTTCTAACCTATGGTGTCTAATTTTTCCTGAAAATATTTATAGATTCTATCAGGCAGAATAGCATATTTATGTTTAAAATATGTTCAGTTGTTTTACTGATTTTATTAATTCTCACTAGAATTTGCATTAGCTACTTTTAGTTTTCTTGGAGCAAACCATGTTTGTAATTTAAATTAATCAATGTTGTCCTTATTTTAAGTGATATTAATACTATAATGGAAGCTGGAATAAAATTTTTGCTGTGCATAATGAGTGACTGACTAGTATTCATAATATATTCAGAATTGTACAAATCAAAAAAAACTCCAGAAAAATAGTTTTGAACAAAGACTTCATAGATGAAGATCTCAAATTGCTAATAACTATAGTAATAGTTAAAGAAACACAAATTTTAGTATATTCTACAGTAAGGCTCTTCTAATACATTAAGCTGTTAACAGAAAGGTGTGATACTCAGCAATACTAGTCTCAGTTAGGAAAAGTTCCTTCAGCCAGGTATTGTTAGAAGTTCTCTTAGGAATGCGTTCTCACTCGAATAGTGTGAGCAACATTTTGTTGCAGGCTTTTTCACATATAACATATGCATAAGCACTTCTGCAGCCTAGAGTCTCAACTTCATTACTAGATCTGATTGCTTTGAGAAAGCTTGATCACTTTCCAAAAACAAATGGTTTTTCTCTCTTGCACATCATAACTGATCCCTGGCCATCAGGGTGACTGTTGTCCCCAACCCCCAGGCTGCGTACTGGTACCGCACAGCTGGAGGTGAGAGGTGGGTGAGCAAGTGAACCTTCAAATGCTGCTTCTCATTGCTCCACATAGTTTTGCTTTAGCACCTGAACCTTCCCCCACCCCTCCAGTCCATGGGAATGCTGTCTTCCATGAAACCAGTCCCTGGTGCCAAAAAGGTTGGGGACCACTGGGGTAACTCAATGGAACTCTTAATACAGTTGCCGCATTGACAAGCTTCTTTTTTTTTAATTTAAATTTATTTATTTTTAATTGGAGGATAACTGCTTTATAATATCGTGTTGTTGTTCAGTTGCTAAGTCGTGTCCGACTCTTTGTTACCCCATGGACTGCAGCATGCCAGGCTTCTCTGTCCTTCACTGTCTCCCTTAGTTTTCCCATCATCAGGATCTTTTCCAGTGAGTCAGCTCTTTGCATCAGATGGCCAGAGTATTTTAGCTTCAGCGTCAGCATTAGTCCTCCCAATGAATATTCAGGGTTGTTTTCCTATTGTGTTGGTTTCTGGCATATATCAACATGAATCAGCTGTAGGTATATTTATATCCCCTCCCTCTTGACAAGCTTTATTTTTAAGGATAAGCATTTTGAGGTTTCTTCACGTTTGACCTGTTAGTGAAGACGTCCCACAATCATTATATGTACAGGTTTTTCACTTGTATGAATTAAATGATGCAGTCAAAGATATGATTTCTCAGCAAAAAAATTCCCACAGATAGTACATCCATGAGGTTTCTCTGCAGTATGAATCTTCTGAACTGTAAATTAACTCTGACTTCTAGCTGTGGACCTGCCAATATTCAGTGTATAAGAGTTTCTCTCCAAGAAGAATTTTCTGGTGTGAATGAAGTCTTAATCTTTTGATGAGAGTTTTTCTGCATTCAGTATATATATACTTTTTCATGTCTGTGGACTCACTGATATCCTAGGAATTGCAAGACTCATGCTTGTTTTACTGTTTTTTCCTAAATACTTGTGATCCTTGTTAGTGACAGCTGTCCAATCCTGAGTCATGGCAAACACTTCACCCTTATTGAATGACATGCTCTTTGCCTAATCATGCATTTTGTTATGTATCTGAATTTATGAAAGTGGAATTTAACTATTTCTTTGTTATATGCTAGATATTGTTCCAAGTTACATTGAAAGACCACTTGTTTTATGCTGACCTATTTATATAGATTGCATGCTGACTTGCCATAATAATCCTTCAGCTATGTCATCTGAGTGTCACACAGTTGAATGACAGTATTTTTCTTATCTACCAGCTTAGGATGATAGTCACTCTTTCAATTAAAGCTTGTGAGGTTATACATAGCCTTTTGTCTTTAAATTTGTACAGTTATATATGATGGTTTCTCTGTTCTATTTCATAATATACCAACATGTTAAAATTTTTATGTCAAGAGTACTTATTTTCTTAATCTTGTTACTCTTATTGGGTTGATTTTCTTATCAAAATATGGGCTAAATATTTATTAACTTGTGTTCCATTGTCATGGGTTTGGTATACAAGTAAAAGTATTGGTATTTCCCTAAGACATTCATAAAATCATTTTTATTGAACATTAGTTGATTTGTCAGAAGTTATTATTATTAATTGCAAAGCATTTTTGTAATTACTGTTTATTGAGTTCATACTCCTGAACAGATATTGTATAGAATGTTTCATGTATTATCTCATTGAATCATCTTAATAACTTTTAGTATGGCTGTGTTTTCAAGTGAGTAATAGTTTCATACTGGCCAAGTAGAGCACAAGTAGCAGTAATTTGAAGGGATTCATTGAGAAAATGTGTAAAACTATAGTAACAGAGGCTAAATGATTCAAATCTTCTTGAGATATAAAATTTTCTCTTAGTCTCCATAGGATTCTGCTCTTTGAATAGTGATAGAATATGGTCTTCTGTTTAAGCAGAGAATCTGAGAGTTGTGAGATAGTATTGTGAACTTTAAATTTTTACTAACTCTCTAAATTATTGTATTTCTCTTAAGATCCCCAACTGGAAATGTTGAATGAATGTGCTTAGCTTTACTGAGGGGCATTTTTTATACTCACAGGCTTAGACCATCTGTGAATACTGCTTGGGGTTTTTGGTTAGTTAGCTGTGTTTGTTCCTGGTTCTGCAGTATAAGGAATTGGACTTTGCTTATATAAAGAGATGTCTATAAAGGCACAGGCAAGTAAAGTTGGTATTTCTTCCTTGGGGAAATCTGGAGTGTAGAGTTATAAGCAAATATCAAGGTTCAAAGCAGGCAATATAATGAGCACATTCAAGAAATTAGTAAGTATGTAACACTTCATGTTTGCAAACTGTTTTACAGCCATATTCATTCATTTACATAAGTTCCCTGGAAGGTAACAATGTTATTACATCTGTTTTATAAGCAAGACAAGCAAAATATAGGCAAATTAAGTGGCAAAAGATAGAGAAATTAGGACATTGATTCCAAGGCTTGAGTCTATAACCTGTAAAACGTTACTCCATGAGGGAAATAAATAAAATGCTTCTGTTTTGTTGTAGACTTGGGCATCATGCCTATTTGGGTAATTATTTATATATTTATATAATTTTATATATTATTTTTTCAATTATATGGTTCAAAGGCCTTCCAATACAGCTTCTAATGAATGAAAATCTGAGCTTATTAATTCATGAATAAGGTCCCTAGTTATAAATTTTACATAAAATGTTCATGGCCAACAGATCAGTGAATATGCCTGGGGGATGCTCAGGGTTGACCTTGATAGAATACCCACTGAGAGCAGCTGAGGGCTGGATGACCTCGGAGAGCTGACCTTGCTAACTGCACACTGCCTGCACACCACTATTCTCTCTCACTGTTTCTCTTTGCACTTTCCTTACACCCCCCAAAGAATAGCAAATTTCTACTAAAGAGTAATAAATTTTCTCATAACCTCAAAAAGGTAAAACTAGAAGAACTTCCTAACAGACGAGATTAGAAAACTCACTCAGACTCTTGTGTTTGCAAACAGGAGACATGATAAATTATTGCATTCAATTAACTTTTCTTTCACTTACAAAGCACACAGAAATTGCTTTAACACCCTGAGGTGTTAAAAGTAACGAAGAGTCACTTTTTAGAATAAATATACCATAAGGTACCCTGTTTAAATGAATGCTATTCTTCAATGTAGCCACTCTTTTACACTAATTCAACAATGCTGTTATTGCAAAACATATTTTTGGACCTTGTCCTTTTGAATTGCCTTTGGAAGCTATAAAACTGTAAAAGAAAACAGAGTCGTATTTACCTAAAGTCACACCATGTTTTTTTAATCAACTCCTCTCCAACCAAGAAATTTATTACCCAGATAGATTACTGACCTTTTCACCAGCCTTTGTTCTACCCTAATTTTTCTTTTCTTTTTTGATTTCAAAATAAGTTCTATACTTAAAAAAAAATAACAATTTGCCATCAATAAGGGTATTTATTAATTTTTTAAAATTTAAAAGCTTAAACTTAAGAAGTTACAAAAATAGTAGAATTTCCATTTTTCTTCACCCAGCTTTCTCTAATGTTAACATCTACTTGAAGTATAGTACAGTTCTCAAAGTCAGGAAATTGTTATTGATAAATACTATTTGATAAATACTAGATAATACTATTTGCTAATCTGCAGACATTATTGAAATCTCTCCAGTTCCCCAGTAATATACTTTTGTGTTTCAGGATACAATCCTGAATCCCACACTGCATTTAGTTGTCATGTCTCTTTAGGACTTTAAGTGTAATCTGTGACAGTTCCCAACAAGAACATTTAAAAGAAAGTACTCCCTTGGAAAAGAAGGCCATAGACTCTGAATGTAATTCCAAAAATATCTGTCTCTGTCACTGTTTTGTGAATATTTGATTTATTGTGGCCTAAAATTTGTGCTGACTGCTGAAATAAAAAGAAAAGTAAGATATGCTTGAACACAAAGGAGCTCACAGTGCATGAAAGCAAAAGACCTGTCTGTTACTGTGGTGCCAGGTGTATATCAAGCTCTGGATTTTTTAAATGATGCTCAGAGCCTCTTATATCTCTGCCTTCCTTTCCATTTCCTTTGCTGTAACCTCAGTTCAGACTCTCTCTACCTCATGCCTTGTCTGTCACAATAGTTTTCTACCTCGTCTAACTATAATTCCCTTCTCCCTTCCAGTTCACCTAAAATACCTCTTATATGTATCATCTCTCTATTCATTAACTTTGTAGCTCTCCCTAAATTTAATTTCTTAATAACTTCCTTGTTTCTTAACTGGACAGTTCTAATGTTAGTCATTGAACCTACCCTAATAGCTCCCTAATTGGTTGCCCTATATCTGCTCTTGTACCTTTGTATTATACAGAATGATCTTTTCAAAATGCAACTCTGACCACATCATACTTCAAAAGTGTTTAACCCTTTGAGTGACGTCCCATTGTTCTTAGGATACCATCCAAATCTTTAGCAAGACCTATTAGCCCTTGTATGATCTGACCATCATATTATTGCCTCATAGGGTTTTAGGAAGGATTAGATGAGTTAGAACTCATAAAGCACTTGAAATGTAGTAAGCAGTCAATAAAAGTACAAAATCATTTCATTAAGAATGGTGAATTTTATAAAATACCTTTCATCATGTAAAGACATGCTAATATAATTTTTCTATTGATGGTCTAATATGGTAAATTATATTAATAGATTTCTTAACATTGGACTATCCTTATATTCCTAGTATGAACTCTATTTGGTCATAGTGATTATTCTTGCAGGCATAATGACTAAGACTTACTAGTACTTTTAATTTTTTACATTAGTTTCTCATTCTCTAGTCCAAGAGATATCTTATTTCCCTTATATAGTGCTTTCTGCTACTATAATTAATTTTTGTCCAATTATTTGTTTGATGTCTTTTTCCTGCTAGACTATAAATACTTTGAATGCAAGAACCACCTTTGTTTTATTCACCAGTGTATCCCTTACACCCAGGTCTTCCCAGGTGGTTCAGTGGTAAAGAATCCACCTGTCAGTGCAGGAGATACGGGTTTGATCCCTGAGTCAGAAAGATCTTCTTGAGTAGGAAATGGTAACCCACTTTAGTATTCTTGCCTGGAAAATTCCATGGACAGAGGAGCCTGGCAGGCTACAGTTCATGGGGTTGCAAAGAGTCAGATATGACTGAGCATGCACACACATTCCTTACACACAATACAATTCTGCCAGTACAGTAGATGCTCAACAAATATGTATTTATTGAATTAATGAATTAATTAGTAATTATACAAGGGAATAGACACATTTTTTGCAGTGATGCAAGTGACTTTAGCTTCTTCCACTACTTCTACTACAATAAGGGACTATGTAAATACTGTACAAGTGTTTTGTGTGAAAGTCGTTCAGTTGTGTCTGCATCTTTGTGACCCCGTGAACTATTACAGTCCATAGAATTCTCCCGGCCAGAGTACTGGAGTGGGTAGCCATTCCCTTCTCCTTCTCCAGGGGATATTCCCAACCCAGAAACTGAGCCCTGATCTCCCACATTGCAGGCGGATTCTTTACCAACTGAGCCACCAGGAATGCCCACAAGTGCTTTAAAGTTAAGCGATTCCAAGAAAGGAAATTTTAAATGAATAGTGTCTATTTTCCCTGTTTTCTCTGCTCGCACAAATATTTGTGATTTAATGAAGAGGTAGAATAATCTTATAGGAGAAATTATTGAATAGTTCCTTACCTACAACACTTCCAACTAGGCTGAAATAGTTATTTAAATAAGAAACACTGCATTTACAAAGATAAATGGGGCAGAAAGATTCAGCCCTTTGTCACTAGTTCTCAAGATTCTGACCATTTAGAACTGCTTAACTTTCTGTTTTTCCTAACACTTACTTTTAAAGAGAATGTTTAAGTGTTAGGGATGACCCACCACTGGCAAAGTTCATACTGAAGAGGAGAATCTGATTGGACTTAATCTGTTTTCAGATTGTTAAGTGGGCAGTCACCAACCACCTATGGATTGTGGATCCTAGGTCAAGTTAGTGTCTTTCCTCCATCTGACTGGACATGAGGATAGAATCATATGGTATAAACCTTGGCTGCTGCCACTCAACAGGGTGAAATAACATCGCTTAGAAGCATATTGGTAGGCAGTTGCCATTCTATGTGTCTACTACAACTTCCTATGACCTTGAATCGTTGGAAAAGTTTCATAAATGGTCTAACTTTCAGTTTCTTTACTTTTAAAATAAGGCTAATAAGGCATGGTTACAAAGTTAGTGTAATGATTAGAGATAATATATGTAAAATGCCTGGTACACAGTAGTACTCAGTTGTTATAGCTAGTGTTATTCATATGAGATAACATTAAAAAGTGTTCTAATTTGGAACACACGGAAGAAAACTATAACTTTCACGGATTTTTGTTCAGTCACTCGTATCTGACTCTTTGCAACCCCATTGACTGCAGCCTGGTGAACTATGGACGGGGGTTCGTGACATTGTACAGGAGACAGGGATCAAGACCATCCCCATGGAAAAGAAATGCAAAAAAGAAAAATGGTTGTCTGAGGAGGCCTTACAAATAGTTGTGAAAAGAAAAGAAGCTAAAAGCAGAAGAGAAAAGGTAAGATATTCCCATTTGAATGCAGAATTCCAAAGAATAGCCAGGAGAGATAAGAAAGCCTTCCTCAGCGATCAACACAAAGAAATAGAGGAAAACAACAGAATGGGAAAGACTAGAGATCAGAGATACCAAGGCAACATTTCATGCAAAGATGGGTTCAATAAAGGACAGAAATGGTATGGACCTAACAGAAGCAGAAGATATTAAGAAGAAGTGGCAAGAATACACAGAAGAACTGTACAAAAAAGATCTTCATGACCCAGGTAATCACAATGGTGTGATCACTCACCTAGAGCCAGACATCCTGGAATGTGAAGTCAAGTGGGCCTTAGAAAGCATCACTACGAACAAAGCTAGTGGATGTGATGGAATTCCAGTTAGGCTATTTCAAATCCTGAAAGATGATGCTGTGAAAGTGGTGCACTGAATATGCCAGCAAACTTGGAAAACTCAACAGTGGCCACAGGACTGGAAAAGGTCAGTTTTCATTCCAATCCCAAAGAAAGGTGATCCCAAAGAATGCTCAAACTACCACACAATTGCACTCATCTCCCACACTAGTAAAGTAATGCTCAAAATTCTCCAAGCCAGGCTTCAGCAATACGTGAACTGTGAACTTCCAGATGTTCAAGCTGGTTTTAGAAAAGGCAGAGGAACCAGAGATCAAATTGCCAATATCCGCTGGATCATCGAAAAAGCAAGAGAGTTCCAGAAAAACATCTACTTCTGCTTTATTGACTACGCCAAAGCCTTCGACAGTGTGGATCACAATAAACTGTGGAAAATTATGAAAGAGATGGAACACCAGACCACCTGACCTGCCTCTTGAGAAACCTATATGCAGGTCAGGAAGCAACAGTTAGAACTGGACATGAACAACAGACTGGTTCCAACTAGGAAAAGGAGTATGTCAAGGCTGTATATTGTCACCCTGCTTATTTAACTTATATGCAGAGTACATCATGAGAAATGCTGGGCTGGAGGAAGCACAAGCTGGAATCAAGATAGCCAGGAGAAATATCAATAACCTCAGATATGCAGGTGACACCCACCCTTATGGCAGAAAGTGAAGAGGAACTAAAAAGCCTCTTGATGAAAAGTGAAGGAGGAGAGTGAAGAAGTTGGCTTAAAGCTCAACATTCAGAAAACTAAGATCATGGCATCTGGTCCCATCACCTCATGGGAAATAGATGGGGAGACAGTGGAAACAGTGTCAGACTTTATTTTTTTGGGCTCCAAAATCACTGCAGATGGTGACTGCAGCCATGAAATTAAAAGACTTACTCCTTGGCAGGAAAGTTATGACCAACTTAGATAGCATATTAAATAGCAGAGACATTACTTTGCCAACAAAGGTCCATCTGGTCAAGGCTATGGTTTTTCCAGTGGTCATGTATGGATGTGAGAGTTGGACTGTGAAGAAAGCTGAGCGCCGAAAAATTGATGCTTTTGAACTGTGGTGTTGGAGAAGACTCTTGAGAGTCCCTTGGACAGCAAGGAGATCCAACCATTCCATCCTATAGGAGACCAGTCCTGGCTGTTCATTGGAAGGACTGATGCTGAAGCTGAAACTCCAATACTTTGGCCACCTCATGCGAAGAGTTGAATCATTGGAAAAGACCCTGATGCTGGGAGGGATTGGGATCAGGAGGAGAAGGGGACGACAGAGGATGAGATGGCTGGATGGCATCACCAACTCGCTGGGTATGAGTTTGAGTAAACTCCAGGAGTTTGTGATGGACAGGGAGGCCTGGCCTGCTGCGATTCACGGGGTCGCAAAGAGTTGGACACGACTGAGCGACTGAACTGAACTGAACTGAACTGACTGCAGCACATCAGGCTTCCCTGTCCTTCACTATTACCTGGAGTTTATTCTCATCCATGTCCGTTGAGTCAGTGATGTTATCTAACCATCTCATCCTCTGCCACTCTCTTCTCCTTTTGCCTTCAATCTTTCCCAGCATTAGGGTCTTTTCTAATGAGTCAGTTCTTTGCCCCAGAAGGCCAAATTATTGGAGCTTCAGCATCAGTCCTTCCAGTGAATATTCAGGGTTGATTTCCTTTAGGATTAGCTAGTTCGATCTCCTTGCAGTCCAAGGGACTCTCAAGGGTTTTCTCCAGCACTACAATTTGAAGAGGTTAGGTAATTTATTTACTCAGGACTACATAGTTTATATGCAGAAGAATTCAGTTGCTAAGTTTGTGCTTTTGACTATGTTATCTTCCATATGAAGATACTTTGTAAAATATATGTGTGTATATACCTAATTTGAGAGGCCAACATCTTGCTTAATAAGGAAACAGCAAAAGCATTTCCATAAAATTATTAAGACAATACCTCTATTCCCACTATCACTTAATAATGTTATAGAGATACTGGCCAAAGTAGTCTTACAAGAAAACAATCAAAGGTAAACAAAAAATTGGAAAGAGGAGTGTTAATCATACTTTCAAGCTTATAGAATTGTATATCTGGAAAACTGACGTGACTCAACTGAAAATCTGATAAAAATAAGAATGCATAATGACATGCTGAGAAAGAAGAGTATAGAGGTGAATTAGTCCATCTTTTTAATAAAAATATTGAACTATAATTTATGCTGATATAAGTGAGTGGAAAAGCCTGGGAAATTCAAAAAATAAATGTGGGATAAATACACATACTTGGAAATGTCACAGATGATAAAATTGGCATTATGCTTCATAAAGGACATGATGCAGCCTTTAATAAATGTTAACTTTCTGTAAAGAAATAAAGTTAACTTTTGCCTTAAACCTTATTACAAAATAATTCATAATGGAACATAATTTAAATGTAAAGAATAAAATGAGATGAATCTTTTCAAGATAAAATACAAAATCTAGTAGCCATGAAAGAGATGATACATTTATATACTTAACAAAATTTTTCATTGAAAATAATCCATCATAGCCAAAAGGCCAAGACAGAAAACAGCAAAATTCTGTAAAGCAGTTATCCTTCAATTAAAAAATAAATTAATTTAAAAATAATTCATCATATGCAAAATCAAATAACAAATGAAAATCTAGAGAAATATCTTATGTATATATATCACAGATCAAAACTATTTTCTTTGTTGGATAAAGAGCATCTACAAATAAGTAAGAATACAATAACCAGCAATCTGGTAGAAAGGACAGACAGAGTAGTAAATAATAATGATTTTTTTTTTTTTAATTTTTTTTTTTTTTATTAATTGGAGGCTAATTATTTCACAACATTTCAGTGGGTTTTGTCATACATTGACATGAATCAGCCATAGATTTACACGTATTCCCCATCCTGATAAACTTAAAAAAAATATGTCCAACTTCACTTGTAATATAGATTAAGTGAAATAACGTTATCAGATTGTTGAAGATAAAGAAGTTTAATCAAAAGTGGATCACCAAGGGTTTGAGGAAGTAATTGGTCTCATACTTCTGGTGGAATGATAAATTGAAACAACTTCTGTAGTGGTCAGTCTATTAAAAAAAAAAAAAACCCTTAAATTTGTGTATACTTGATTAAGTAATGCCACTCTTAGGAATTTTCCTACATTTGTACTTTCATTTGAGCAAAATGGCGACATAAGCATAGTTACTGCATTATCATTTGTAATACGAGAGGTTTGGAAACAACTTAAACGTCTATCAGTAGGGGGCTGATAAATATATTATGATATACCATGGAATATACTATGCAACTTTTTAAAAGAATGGGAAAGTTCTTCAGTGGTAATGGAACAATCATATTGTTAAGTAATAATGCAAAGTTAGAACAGTAAATTTAATATGCTACCATTTGTATAAATTACCCACATGGAAAGCTTCGCTTATCTTTATGGGATTGTTTTTAGGGAGAGAATTGATGCTTGGGAAACAGGGAAAAGAAAGAGATTCTCTTTTCACTGAAAATCCCTTTGTATTTTATATTATGTACAGGCTTTGCCTGTTCCAAAAAAAAAAAAAAGAAATTAACCATGTAAATATTGTGAACTTATTTTAAAAGTGAGATGATGTCAATTCATAGTTGCATTTCAGACTGTTATTGAAAAGATCTACATGCACAGGAAACTGCGTGGAATTTCATTTTGTTTCTCTTAGAAGGATAAAAGCTTGGTTAGATTTGCTCTGATTTGACTGTTTCTGTAGGAGCTAATATTCCAACATGATGTATTAGGTCCCTGGACTCTTTTGATTAGTGATCTATAGGTCAAGACCTATGATGTGCTATTTAAATCATCTGGCAAATAGATGTTTGGGGGAAAGAACTCTCCCCATTTTTTAAAAAGAAACTTGTTTGTTTGCGTGGTAAGCACATAGAAAGATTGGAACCATCATTTTGGAAATGTCCTTAAATGAAAGGAGGATATGTAAACTCATAATTCCATCCAAGAGGGCAGGTCCAGCTTTATTTTTCCATTCCTACCATGGAGCTGCTGGGTGACCCTGAGTAAGCAGTTTCATGCACTTTGACCTTAAGCAGTTTCATGCACTTTGACCTCAAGCCTGTATATTCCTAATGGAGGAGCAATTATGTTGGTACGTTTCTTATTCAGAGGGTGGCAGATTAATGAGACTTTGGGTAGTTTCAAGATTCTAGCCAAACAAAAAGGACTTTTGTATACAAGATGGTGTGATTTTTCACTTAGTTATTTTATTACATCTCTACTTTGAAACCCTGTAAGAGTTTTTCCTAATTTAAAACACTGAACTAGCTCCTTAATGTCACTGAATTTGCAAATCATTTTGGTTCATTTTGAATAATGAGTAGGTCTCATAAATTGTAAAAAGAAGACAGATATTCTTATTCTCATAATGATATAAAGATGCAGTTGAAAGATTATATAACTTTCTCAAGTTCTCATGAGAAACCAGATGACAAAAGCTTAAGTTTTCTCACATAATGTCATTTTGGATGAGAAATATATCCTTATTTAAAATATTATATCAGTGAGTCACAGGCTTTGTGGAGCTCTCATGCCAGCAGTAACATTATTGAGCCCTATACTGGGCAAGCAAGAAAGTGGTCTGAAAATTGGATAGAGCTCTATCATCCATTTACATAGCATTCAAAACAAAATTAATTTCGAGTCAGGCAAGTGGAACTGTAGAATTTAAGGGGGTGTGAAATGATTTGTGTTCACTTCTTTTTTTATCCTCGCGTTTTCTTTAGCTGATGTTCTTCTCAGATGCCAGCGAGACTAGTCATGGTTGCCAGATGACTGGGCCCTGCTTGCTCATTGCGGGACTGTGGCAGTGCTTATTTCCATGAGAGCTGGAAGAAAAGATGCAATGGAAAAAGCACGCGCAGTCATTTATAAGTAGCTGGCTATGTAATTCTCAGTGCCCTGTGCACCTCAAAATGTGAACTTAATCTGGGAACTCTTAGATCTGGGGCATCTTTAATACAAGTTCAAGTGCCTGAAAGCTGATACATGAGCAGTGGCAGAGCACTTTGGTTAATGTGTACACATCCAGGTTTGTAGGCATAATTGGTGCCATTTGACTTGGGTCAGTTTGATTGCCAGTAGTCTATGAGTGGGAAAGACAAAGTGCCTCATTTCTGGAGATACTGTAATCATGTAGATACTTAAGAGATGTATTTTGTAAAGGTAAATCCCTTTTGGGGTGATCAGAGAGTTGATCTTAACTATCATGTAATCTGCTATGAAATTTGATGGTAGGCTCTGTTCCGAGTAGGAGTTCAATCAAAGCCCATTCTTATGGTGTTTTTTAGAAGTATATTAAATATGATAAGGTACCAAGGCCCCACAGGAATCACATAAAACCAGAGTTTATAAAGAAGTTACTGAAATGATACCTTTGAAGTTGGTGTTTTCTCATGGCTTCTCTGTTTGCTAGATCTGACATGAATTACTTGGCTACAATAATTGTAGTGAAATGGAGATTGAATTATAAACATCTATTTCTTATAGCCATGCAGTTTCTTTGGGCTAATGATGTTTTTTCATGACTGAGTGACTTAGCACATACTTCCCATAGTAGCAAAAAAAGAATCAGTTTCCTTTTTTGAATATTCATACTTCACTCTTAGTTTGTATGGCCTAATTTTCTGATCACTTTTACTTTCTTGGTTCTGTTGTGCATATTATTTTTCCTGGTGAGCCATTATAGTTTTTTTATATGCCCCAAAACGTCTCACATTCAAGATGCACAATTACTTTTCTTCTTAATGGATTATTCTGTTTTCAAGTTTTCTAATCCTAAATCACTGTCAGCAAAGATGAGAAGCAGCAGTCTGAAGTATTCTACTCCTTTGAACAACTATATAAAACTGTATCTACCTGTCCACCCCCAGATGGGTTTTGCTCTGTCGTACGTCTGATCAATGTGAGATTGCTGCTGGAGCAGAGGTTGTGCATGGACCCTCTGGACAGCAGATGAATTTTTTTACTTCCCTTATGCCTAAACTGAAGTATTTGTCTATACGCAGACAGCTTGTTTTCAAATCAAAATGGCTTTTTTCTGCAATTCGACCTTTTTTGGAAATTAGGTATGCTTTCCAACATATATGTTTTGAGGTCCTTGGGGATTTGAACCATTTCCTAGCCCATTTTCCCAGACATAAAAGATACCATGTGTGAAATATGTGGAATGAGATTGTCAAGGTGTTTGGGTGGATTCTTTCTGCAGAAAATGTATTTGCTTATTGCAGTTTCTCTATAAAAACTTTGTGTCAGGGAAAATCTATAAGCACCTCTTCAGAACTGAAGCCATTTATGTCTCCAAGTATAAATAGAACCTAGAATATAAGCCAATTAGCTGCTGCAAATACCACCTCCTTTATGTAGCCTTCTTCATTCATTGCCTTTGTTGAAAAGAAAGCAGTCATCCCTTCTCTGCTTTTACTAAGCACTTTCCATTTACAAAACAGTGCTTATCTCAGTCTGCCTCTAATTAGGTTTTTATACATTTCTCTCCCCATCCACCATTAAAACAGGGTAGGGATTTTGTCTTCCTTATTTTTTATTTCTCCAACTGTTATATCCAGACCATTGATTGCAGTAATAGATCAGGCACCTGCCCCAACCTGCCTGATTTCTGCCTCTAAAAAGGTCTGTTTACTCCTTTGTCTCTGCTAGGATTATGTTCTCTTAAAGCACTACTCACACACTATTCCAGTGACTTGCTTGCATAGGGGTTTCTCCTATTAGATTTTGTACTGCCTGGGGACACGACTATGTCCTCCATCTGTATTTCCTCAGAGTCTATCATAGTGATGGGACACACAGAGTACTCATTAAATTTCTGCTGAATGACTGTTGGACTTAATAACAGTGGCCTTAAGTTATATGAGTGGGAAAGATAGGGGCCCATTTTCCAAAGTTAGCTATACTGTGTAATAATAATAAAGCATAAATAACAATTGCACATTGCAATACATATACATATACATGCTTTGGTACTTTTTGGAGAACTGTGAGTACTCGAGAAGTATTCCACTTAATGTTCATATCATCAGGACATGAAGCATATTTTGCTTTTAATTCTCACCTTAAAATCCAGAGATGATAATCTATCATCTCTTAGAAGGTAAAGTAGAGTTGATTCCTGTCTTTTTGTCTGGTCTGTAATCAGATTTAGACTTAAATTTTTGAGTTTTTATTTTATCAATTGTTAGAATTGGCTTTTCCGGTGGCTCAGATGGTACAGAATCTGCCTGCAATGCGGGAGACCTGGGTTTGATCCTGGGTTGAGAAGATCCCCTGGAGGAGGGCATGGCAACCCACTCCAGTATTCTTGACTGGAGAATCCCATGGACAAAGGAGCCTGGTGGGCTACACTCCATGGGGTCGTAAAGAGTCTGACATGACTGAGTGACTAAGCACAGCACATTGATAGAATTGCCTGTTAAAGAAATGGTCTGTCTCTTCCAGGAATGTGCACTCCCTGGGTGTGGAAACTGTGCCTCTTACTCCTGGACTGCTAGTATAGAGCCTGAAAAGTATGGTAGATGATCAATAAATATTGAATTGATTGTGAAAATAAATATGACCCAAATGAAATTAAAAGATGCTTGCTCCTTGGAAGAAAAGCTATGGCCAACCTAGACAGCATATTGAAAAGCAGAGACATTACTTTGACGACAAAGGTCCATCTAATCAAAGCTATGATTCTTCCAGTATTCATGTATGGATGTGAGAGTTGGACCAGAGAGAAAGCTGAGTGCCAAAGAATTGATGCTTTTGAACTGTGGTGTTGGAGAAGACTCTTGAGAGTCCCTTGGGCTGCAAGGAGATCAAACCAGTTAATCCTAAAGGAAGTCAGTTCTGAATATTCATTGGAAGAACTAATGCTGAAGCTGAAGCTTCAATAGTTTGGCCACCTGATGTGAAGAACTGATTGGAAAAGACCCTGATGCTGGGCAATATTGAAGGCAGGAGGAGAAGGGGATGACAGAAGATGAGATTGTTGGATGGCATCACCAACTCAATGGACGTGAGTTTGAGTAAGCTCTGGGAGTTGGTGACGGACAGGGAAGCCTGGTGTGCTGCAGTCCATGTGGTTGCAAAGAGTTGTACACAACTGAACTGACTGAACTAAACTGAGCTGCATTAGAAACACCTATGTGAATTATTTATCTTAATTTTCTTTTTCTTTTAACTTAAAAAAAATTAATTAATTTAGCTGCATTGGGTCTTAGTTGTGGCACATATGCTCTTTCTGTGCAGTATATGGACTCTCTAATTGTGGTGCTGGGCTCCAGAGTGCACAGGCTTCAGTAGTTGTGGCACCCTGGCTTAGTTGCTTTGTGGCATGTGGTATCTTAGTTCCCTGACCAGGGATAAAACTTTCATTTCCTGCATTGCACCTTGTAATTCTTAACCACTGGCCCACCAGAGAAATCTCTCTTTATCTTAATTTTCAAGTGAAAGTTCTTTTGCTTGCTTGGAAATGATCACTGGACCAAATGACTTTTGAGATAAAAGTTGCAAAGATGGTGTCTTACAAGCTAGAATATGGGTTGTCTGGTGTTGGTTGTTCCTAGGTTCTTTTTTTAGAAATTATACTTCATTCCTTTAGAAGCTTAATCCTATTTGTTTTCCTATTTCTGTCTTAGATAATCATCCAGAGAAACAGATTTTCAGAAAAGGTAATGTGGGGAACAATCAAATTAGATCACAAGAGTAAAGTTTCTTAGCAGTCACATTTTCTGTAACTTTCAGATCAAATGTGACAGAGGATCCTTTTCTGCCTATTCTCACATGAAAGGAATTGGTATTACCCAGCTCTTAATAAGTTATCCCTTTCCTCTTAAAGTGACATGAAATCATTTAAATTTAAATTCTCAACCTACCTTTGATAAGCCTCTAAGTTTAAAAGTTAATGTGTCATTGAAAATTAATTTCTCTTTACTCCCAAAGATAGCTTCCTACAGATGGAAAGATATCTAACATTTTCTACTTCTTGTGAGATATTATGCAAATTAAGCAACTTGCAATATTATTTAATACTTTATATCTTTCTTTTATCATCAAGGGCACTGGTCTGGCCTCGGGAGGAGTGATCTCCCTTCCAGAGCTCACTTCCAGGTCCTTATTGCTAAAACTGACCATCAGAGTTGTATGAATTGAGAGTTTTGGGTGGCTAAAACGTAACACACACAGCCAAGATGCAAAGATTTAAATTCACTGTACTACTCTTTCACTGGTACAATATAGATACCACATGGCAGTGATCCCCAACCGTTTTGGCACCAGGGATCATTTCTATGGAAGATAATTTTTCCACAGACGAGAGGTGAAGGGAGTGGTTTCAGGATGATTCAAGCATATTACATTTATTGTGTACAATTTTTAATATTATTATTACATCAGCCCCATCTCAGATCTTCAGGCATTTGATCCTGGGGGTTGGGGACCCCTGCCCTAGGGGAACAACATTAGTGAGGTGTGTCTTAGTTAATGAAGTAATGTAAGGTTTATCCTTAGAGGTTAAACTACAAATCAAGAAGTACTGGAGCCCAGTGGATATTTATACAACAGTTTTAAAGAGTATGATGCCAAGGCAAAAATAGATGACTGCGAAAGTAAATAGCATGTATTAACATCCCAGAGAAAGAGTGTATCAGTCAGAAAATATGTTGGCCAGCTATTGAAGCATGGACAGTCACAAGGTCAAGTTGCCTGTGCCTCAACCATCACGTACTTCTGTGGTTCCCAGGCTGCGGTGCACTTCAGAGTTAGCTGGAGGGCTTGTTAAAATACAGACTGGGGGATCCTACCCTCCAAATTCCTCTGGCCCAAGAATTTGCGTTTCTAGTAAGTACCTAGATGATAGTGATGCTGGCTGAGGGAACTACATTTGAGAATCATGGGTCTGTAGGTGTATTAGTTTTCTGTATTTGTGTAACAAATTGCTAAACTGTGACACACTTAGCCCCTTAAAACACCCTGTTAGCTCACGGTCCTACAGGTCAGAAATAGGGGACGGCATGGCTGAGTTCTCCATGTTCAGCCCGAAATCAAGGTGTTGGATGGCAACATTCTCATTTGGAGCTCAGGGTCCTTTTCCAAGCTCATTCCTGTTATTGGCAGGAATCATTCCCTTGAAGTGATAGGACCAAAGTCTTGTTTTTTGCCGTCAGCTCTACTCGAAGTTGGGGCCTGCTCTCAGCTCCCGGTGGTCCACAGAGGATCCCTACAAGGGAGAAAGATGCTAGACTGATGGACTCAAATGTTCCTGGTCTGTGTAGTATCTCATTTCACTCAGATCAGTAAATCAGTATCCTGGTTACATCTGTCAGCTCCTGTGAACTTATTTAATGTGAATCTCATCTTAGTATAAGGTCCCGTTCTTACTGTGTTTAATAGACTGGGTTTTGAGACTGAGTAGCAGCAATTCAGATCCTGGATAAAAATAAACTCAACAAAATGGAAACTGATGTTGGGGAGCAGACAGGGCAGCCAGCCTACTTTCCTAGGGATCACCCTTCTCTATTGCTTTACATTTGTACTTGTTCTTCAAACGTTTTATTATGTAGCATATCCTAGACTAAAGCCATGCTTCAAATTAAAATGGAACAGTTCTCAGAAATTCAGACAAAATGTCCACTGATTTTTCTTTAGCCAGTCTCCCCAACATCTCTTTGTTGGAATTGATTCTTTAGCTGAAGCCTTGCTGAGCAGTATAAAGTTTCTGAACTGAAGTAGGATGCTGAAAATAAAATGAGAAAAGGTGAAGCAGTGGCAGCTTCACTTCACTTCCCTGGGAGATTCCTGAAAACACCAAGGCAGAGAAGTACATGGCAGCTGCATATGATTGAGAGTTAATAAATAAAGCTTTGTGATCTACTGGTTTTTAATACCATCTATGTTCCTAATTGTGCATGTGTGTCTTTTATTTCTGTTTTCCTCATTTTTTTCTTCAAGCCTTAGGTAAAGGGGTATCAGTGGCCTAAAGTTCCTTTAATACGCATTTATTGTTGTTGTTGAGTCACTGAGTTATGTCCATCTCTTTGCGACCCAATGGACTGTAGCAGGCCAAGCTTGCCTGTTCTTCACTATCTCCTGGAGCTTCCTCAAACTCATGTCCATTGTGTCAGTGATGCTATTCAACCAGCTCATCCTCTATTGCCCTCTTCTCCTTTTGCCTTCAATCTTTCCCAGCATCAGGGTCTTTTCCAATGAGTCGGTTCTTCACATCAGGTGGCCCAAGTACTATAGCTTCAGCATCAGTCCTTCCAATGAATATTCAGGATTGATTTCTAGGGATTCTAACTTGGGCCATGTGTTCACTCTTTGGCTAAAGGAAGGCAGGGTACCTTGACTCACAGTCCTACCAGGCTACATTCAGTAGGGGAGAGGTGATTTCCCACAAAGAATTGGGATTCTATTGTTGATATAGGGAAGCATGCTCTGCAGTAAAAAACTAACAAATTTCCACAACAGGTTCTGTGATCATGATCTTTGAATATTTGGAAAAGAGATGAGACTTGGTATAGATGTAAGACAAGGGTTAGCATGTCAAGGAGGTCTTATTGGATTTTAACTTGAGGAAGAACATTCCAACAGAGCTGTTAACAGGTTGCGTTGTGAGGTTTTGGACCTCTTATTTTTTATTAGGATTCTTTTGGTTGCATGCAGCAGAAATTTGTCTTGTTTAGCTTGGTAGAAAGAGAAAATTATTAGAAGAATACTATGACTATCTCATGTGAACAAGGGAAGGACTGGCCAGCCAAACTGTGGGAAGGGCAGACATCCCACTGGGTCTCAGAAAAACTAGAACCAGGGACTCAGATGCAGCTGGTCTTATTTCTGTTTCTCCCATTACTTCCTCTCTCTGAGTATTGGCTTCATTTTTTTTTTTTTTCCTCTGCAGACTCTCATGTACATCATGTGAAACATGGTTGCTGAGTGCCTGAGTTTCACATTTCACAATGCTGCAGAGAAACTCTCTTTCTCTATCACATTTGAGAATTATCTTGGGGAAAGGCTCTGGTCCAGCTTTGGCCAGATGTCCAACTCTGGGCAAACCAACCAATGCTAAGGGACAGGAGGGCTTCCCAGGTGGCGCTGGTGGTAAAGAACCCGCCTGCCAACGCAGGAGACAGAAGAGACGCAGGTTTGATTCCTGGGTCGGGAAGATCCCCTGGAGGAGGATGTGGCAACCCACTCCAGTATTCTTGCCTGGAGAATCCCACAGACAGAGGAGCCTGGCAGGCTATAGTCCATAGCGTTGCAAAGAGTTGGACATGACTGAAGCGACTTGGCATGCACAAGGGTCAGGATGCTCACTGTGGTCAGCTATCTTCTCTGGACTGAACCAGAGTATGGGAGAAATTTGGCTCTTAGTAGAACCACAATTGGGACAAAGCAGTTTTCCACAGAAGAAAAAGAGGTGCTTTTGTTTGAAAAGAATGTGGTGGGCAGGTAAACAAGAATCCATTGCTCTGTCACTGCATCTATTTAAACAAAGGTTGGACCAGTCAGAGATATTACAGAAAGGATACTTCTCTTGGTGGAAATTTGAACTGGAGTTATTAGAACCCTAACTTCTAAGAACTTAGAACCCTAAATTCTTTCCAACTTGGAGATACAAACATTCCAACTGCTTTCTAAATAAGGCAGTCCTGTGTTAGTTTTGGGTTGTATCTGAGATTTTCTTTTTCTGTGTATTTCAGTTCCAGTTATTCTGGTTGAAAACCAGGAAATATTTACCCAGCAATTTTTTTTTCTTAGTTTGAGAACAGAGAAAATATTGAATGATTTAAAAATAAATAGATTCCTGGTTCAGGAAGATCCGCTGGAGAAGGGATTGACTGCCCATTCTTGGGCTTCCCTTGTGGCTCAGCTGGTAAAGAATCTGCCCGCAATGCGGGAGACCTGGGTTCAGTCCCTGGGTTGGGAATCCGCTGGAGAAGGGAAAGGCTGGCTACCCACTCCAGTGTTCTGGCCTGGAGAATCCTATGGACTCTATAGTCCATGGGGCCACAAAGAATCGGACATGACTGAGCAACTTTCACTTTACTTTCATCCAGTGGAGGAGTCATGTAAAGGTTTAAAAAAAAATGGAACTTAGGGACTTAAAATCACATAATTATCTTCAAAGGGTGAGAATACTCTTAAATCTGAATTATTTATGATGATTTTGTAAAAACTTATTATTTTGAAATCATTATAGATTCACAGGAAAGTGCAAAGAAATGTCCAGGGAAATCTCATGTTCCCTTCACCCAGCCTCCCCTAGTGTCAGCATTTTGTATGACTCTAGTACAATATCAAAACCATGAAACTTGAATCAGTAAAATCCATTGAACTTAAGTTTTCACAGATGTTATATATGCACTCATTTGTGTGTGTGCATGCATATAATTTTGCATTTAATCACACATGTAGCTTTGTTTAATCACCATCAGAATACTGTACCATTACCATAAGGGTCTCTACAGCCACACCCATACCATTCCCAAGTCCCTCACCTCTGGCAACCACTAACCTGCTCTCCACATCTATAATTAGATTATTTCACAAATGTTATATAACTGGAACTTCCACATGTACCATTTTGAGACTGACTTTTTTCACTCAGTAAGGTTTCATTAAGGTTCATCCACATTACTGTGTGGATATGTAATTCATTCTTTTTTATTGCTGAGTATTATTCTGTGGTATGGATATACTGTAGTTTAACTGTTTACCCTTTTAAGGGTATTTGGCTAGTTTCTATTTGGGAGCTATTAGGAATAAAGCTGCTATGAACATTCATGTACAATTTTTCAAATGTAATTTTTATGTTCTCTTAAGATATAAGGCTAAGAGTATTTATCTGGGTTGTTTGATAAATCCATTTTTAGTTTTAAAAGGTATTGTCAAACTATTTCCAGAGTGGCTATTCCATTTTTCATTCCTGCCAGCAGTGTGTGAGTCTTCTAGTTATTCATGTCCTCTTAAGCAATTGGTGTTATCACAAATTTTAATTTTAGCCATTTTGATAGGTGTATAGTTATATTTCATTGTTTGATATTTTTTTTGGCCAAACTGTGTGGCATGAGGGATCCCAGCTTCCTGACTAGGAGTTGAATCCATGCCCCCTGCATTGGAAGCGCAGAGTTTTAACTACTTAGCTGCCAGGGATGTCCCTCATTGTGTTTTTAATTTATGTTTTTCTAGTAGCTTATGATATTGAACATCTTCTCATGTGCTTACTTGCCATTGTGCATCTTCTTTGCTGGAGTATCTCTATGTATCTTTTTGCTTATTTTCTAATTGAACTGTTTGATTTTTTTTAATGTTGAATTTTGAGACTCCTTTTCAGAGTCTGCATACAAGTCCTTTTTTGGATATGTGGTTTACAGATGTTTTCTACTAGACTGTTAATTGTTTTTTCATCATCTTAACCTGGTCTTTTGCAGAGCACAAGTTTTAAATTTTTATGAAGATGATTCTGTTTTTGCATATTTGTGAGTGATCTAAAGAATTTTAAGTTAGTAAATTACCTGTTCCACCTTCTCATTTTCCTGCTGAGAAGCTGAGACATGGTTAAATTTAAAATAAATAAAATCATTTAGTATGCTGCTGCTGCTAAGTCACTTCAGTTGTGTCTGACTCTGTGCAACCCCATAGATGGCAGCCCACCAGGCTCCCCCATCCCTGGGATTCTCCAGGCAAGAACACTGGAGTGGGTTGCCATTTCCTTCTCCAGTGCATGAAAGTGAAAAGTGAAAGTGAAGTCGCTCAGTCGTATCCAACTCTCAGCGACCTCATGGACTGCAGCCTACCAGGCTACCCCGTCCATGGGATTTTCCAGGCAAGAGTACTGGCGTGGGATGCCATTGCCTTCTCTGATCATTTAGTATACAGTGTTAAAATGTACTGGAATGCCTGTGTGTTTGACTCTATTGTGGACTTCCCTGGTGGTTCAGATGGTAAAGAATCTGCCTACAATGCAGGAGGCCTGGGTTTTGATCACTGGGTCAGGAAGATCCCCTGGAGAAGAAAATGGCAACACACTCCAGTATTCTTGCCTGGAGAATTTCATGGACAGAAGAGACTGGTGGGCTACCGTCCATGAGGTTGCAAGGAGTTGGACACGATTGAGTGACTAACAATTTTTTACTTTAACATCTATTTTTTTCTTTAGTGATATTTTAATTAATGAAGAAAAAGAAAATTCAAGTCTTTTAAGGAGGTAGTTTCATTTGAATTTAAGCAAGATACTACAGATTGGAGAGAGGACATGTGATTCTACTTGTACCACTGATTTTGCAAATAAAGACACTTCACATTACTAGTAGTTTTCTCTCCACACAGTTCCAAACACACCAGCAGGTGCAGCCACGTTCAATATTGCTTTCGTTATACACATTTCTTATGGCTTTTTCTCTGGGCAGTCCATTTGCTCAGTCTAAGACACTGCAGCACATACCAGAACCTCAGGACTGTGCTGGATTCAGGGTTATAATGGGGAAGAAGATTCACATAGGTGCTGCCCTTATGGAGTTTACATTTTTGTTCTTATTTCTTAATATTATAATATTTGTTCTTATTTCTTAATATTATAGACTTGTGTTGCTTGTCAATGTTTTATTGATTAAATTAAATGTTCTTATTTCCCATTTCTTGTAACAGAATCTTTCCCACTTATCCAGTGTGTCCAAATTTCAGTGAATGATTTTGATGCTTTGGGAGTGGCTGCATTCCATTAAAATGAAAACTAAGCCAAACAAGTAATACTTACAAGCATACACATGAAAATTTGTTATGAAGAGGATAATCTTCATATTTAGTTACTTTTTTTGCCAATGGAGGAAATTCTTGGCAGAGCCTTAAGTTATCTTAAGCGTGATTGAAGATTCTAAATATGAGATCTCAAAGGCTCCCATTCACCTTATTCTATAAAATGAAGCCCAACCATTTAAATGAGACAGTTAATATGCCATTTGAATGAACCAGTTAATATACTTTTTGCATAAGCCATGTTTTAAAAAATCTTGATCTTGTATCATTTATAAAAATTATGATTCCATGTTGATTTTATGTTATAAATAAGACACTTTTCCTGTCTGTAAACTGGGTGACCTATTTGTAGTCTGGCTTAAATGTAACTTGCCCAAACAGAGAAAATTCTAAAATAGCATCTAAAATGTATTAGTTAAAAATCAAAATTGGTTAAGAAACATTCTGAGTTGCATTAAATTCTGTGTTCTTTGATAGGATAACAAAGTGTTAGAATCAATAGAGTTAAGAACAGAGGGAGAAGGAAGCTAAGATGTTCACATCTGTGAGAGATGATATTCTCTAGCATTGTTACAGCTGAACTTTGGGACCTACATCAAAGTGGAAAGTCCTTGTAGATTTTTAGTACTATACTGATCGATTAGAACTCTTTTTATGAGAAAGTATTAAAAAAAAAATACAAGTAAAGCTCTATCAGTAGGTTGCATTTGGCTGTAAGTTACAAAACTTCTACTCCAAATGACTTAATAAAAGGGAATTTATCATCTTGTTATCTCACATGTTGAGAATACAGAGTTGGCAACAATTCAGCAGCTCGTTGATTTCGTTAAGAACTCCTATTCCATCCATGCCTCTACTCTGCACTTTAGTGGGGAGGCTTTGCTCCTAGATTGACTCTCCTCATGTTCACAAGATGGCTGTAACATTTCTATCACGTTCAAAATTCAAAGACAGCAGAGAGACTCTTGTGCAACTTTTTTAGGAATAAGGAAACCTTCCCCAAAAGCCTTCTTGACACACTTCCCCATATGTCTTATTGAACAGAATTCTGTTACATGCCCATTTTAAAATCAGTTTCAGGCAAGGAGAATGGCATTACCATGTTTGACTAGACTCAATGCTGTCCAACATCTGTAGTGATCTGTAGTGTCCATTTCTGTAGTGATGGAAATGTTTTTCATTTATTCAGTACAGTAGCCACTAACCACACATGGCAGTTATTGAGCAATTAAAACTACTGCAACTGAGGAACTGAATGTTAAAAATTATTTTAAATTTAACCACATATGGCTAGTGGATGCCATATTGAACCACATAGGGCTGGATCAGTCATTTGAGACAGTGGATTTTGGGTAGTCAACTACCATGTTCATCACATCTTTATATAAAACAATGAACCAGTGATACACTTGTTTTTAGAACTTCAGTCTAACTACTGGCCCACTAAGAAGGCTCTTTGGGAGACAGATAAACCAAATAAGTAAAACCAGTGCACACAGGTGTGTGTACTAACAGTAGCAGCATCTCATAGGTGAAAAGGTAAGGCAGGGAGATGATGGTATGCCAATACTGTGGCATGGTGTAATTAATAGTGGGGGTTGGATTGGGATATCGTTGGCTAGGAACTCAACTGGTAAGGAACTTCTCTTCTCCATTAGGATGCTGTTTTATTTGCAGTGTTGTAAACAGGGAATAAGGACAACTCTTATTAATATAATAATGTCAAAGACTTTTTGCCTTGGAGTTTGTACAGCCAGGGAAATGCATAGATGGAATTGGTACATCCAGTAAATATCAATTATTTGCTGTGCTCCATATACTATTCTAGGTACTGAAAAGATAGTAAACTGGACTCAGACTAGTGAACAAGTTCCTGCCCTTATGGAACTTAGTTTTTACAAACAAGTAATATATTTCAAATTGTGATAAGTGTTAAGAAAAAAAGCAAGATAATAGGTACAGTGGATAAAACAGCCTTAACAAATGTCTAGATCTGTGACTGTCTTGTCAAAAGCTCGGGGGTTTTAAGTTTTTTCTCTGGGAAAAAAGGACGTTTGGTTTTATAGGCTTATTTAGTTTAACAGCAAAGAGAGACAAAAGGTCTTTGGTTAGCTATTTGCCAAAATACAGGGAAATTAAATTAGTTTTTGAGAATGGTTTCCTGATTTTTAAACTAAATTTTGCCTGAGTTGTTGTGGTATTGTAGGTGTGACCTGAGTGTAGGAGGAAGTCTATTTCTATTTTGATCCTTTTCTTCTGTATCCTTTGCCTTATCTGGAGAACTTTGGCTACTTTGTCAACTTCTAGGCTCCAGCTCTCTCAACCATAAAATGGCATTATTTAATAATAACAATTAATTATATGGGTTCTGGGAAGATTGGCTATTATCAGAATAATTATGAAAATTTTATAAAATTGCAGGCCAAAAGGAACATTAAGCTTTTTTCATTAAAATTGAGCAAGTCCTTTAACCTCTCTGGGTCTTAACTCTTCTAGTGTTGACACAAAGGAGTTACAATGTTGTCAAGAATGTTAGGAAAACAGATCCTCTGAAATTGTTGTTTAGTTACTCAGTTGTGTCTGACTCTTTTGCAACCCCATGGCCTGAACCCCACCAGGTTCCTCTGTCCATGGGAATTTCCAGGCAAGAAGGCTGGAGTGGGTTGCCACTTCCTTTTCCAGGGAACCCTCCCAACCCAAGGAGTGAACCCAAGTCTCCTGTATTGTCAGGTGGATTCTTTACCACTGCGCCACCAGGAAAGCCTTGCTGATAGAAGTAGGGATCCGTATAATCTTTCTCCAGAGCCAATTTTCAGAATAATTTCAAGTTCTTTAAAATGTACAAACCTTTTCCCCCTAGGAACAGAATTCAAACAAGTATTCACAGGTACATGTTTAAGGATGTTTATCATACTATTGTTTATAATGGCAAACAGACCATAAATGGATGTTGAACAATTGGAATTTGGTTCAGTTATAATACATTCCCTGTGAAATTCTATGCAGCTACTAAAGATGATAGTATTAATAAATATTAATGTAATTAGATAGAAGTTCTTTGTACCAACATATGTGGTAGTCTGCCTCTTCACTTTGACCTACTGCAGTCAAGGGTAGTAATTATGGTTGCCTTGAAAACAATCTAGCAATAGTGGCAGATAATAAGTGAACACTCCAGTATCCTAGGCACCAGGCTGCAACTTTCCTCATATATCGTCTCACTGAAGTTTTCATATTAAGCCTATTGAGTAAGAACAGTTTGGAACCTAAGTTTACAGATGAAGAAACCAAAGCTCAGAGGAACAAAGTACCTTGTTCAAGGTCTTAAATGCAGAAGTAGTAAAGTCAGCCTTCGTAACCTAGTCATTTGACTTCAGAGCCTGCTTTCTGAAATTATGGGCCAGACTGCCTCTCTCTAAACTATCTTCAGATTCTTCTTCCACTGGTAGATTGTGGAAACTCCTTCACCTCCTTTCCTGTAACTATACATTTATTCAAGAATACTTTGGCCTGGGGCTATGGCAGAGGAATGAGTGGTCCACTCTTTAATACAGAGGCCGGCAAACTACGGCCAGAGTGCTGATACAGCCTGCTGCTTGTTTTTGTGAATAAGTGTTATTGCAACCCAGTCATGCTTATTCATTTAGGTCTTGTCTGTGGCTTTCCTGGTGGCTCAGATGATAAAGAATCTGCCTACAATGCCAGAGACCTGGGTTCGATCCCTGGGTTGGGAAGATCATCTGGAGAAGGAAATGGCAGCCCACTCCAGTGTTCTTGCCTGGGAAATCCAACGGACAGAGGAGTCTGGCAGGCTATATAGTTCATGGGGTTGCAAAGAGTTGGACACAACTGAGCGACTAACAGTTTCAGTTTCATGACTGTTTTTGCACTGCTAGGGCAGAAATGAGTGTTTCAACAGAGACCGTGTGGCCATTTGTATTATCTGGTCCTTTACAGAGAAAGTTTGTTGGTAGAAATCTGGAAGGATGTGTGCTGTATTACAGTTACCATTTCTTTCCTTAAAGAGAGTAACTTATAAGACAAAGCAGTGGCTTCTCTGGTGGCTCAGTGGTAAAGAGTCTGCCTGCCAACACAGAAGACGTGGGTTTGATTCCTGGTCCAGGAAGTTCCCACATGCGTGGAGCAACTAAGTCCATGTGCCACAACTACTGAACCTGTGCTCTAGAGCCTGGGACCCGCAACTACGGAAGCCCGTGAGCGCGAGAGCCCCTGCTCTGCAATAAGACAACGAGAAGCCCTTGCAACTCGAGAAAAGCCTGTGCGGCAACAGAGACCCAGCACAGCCAAAAATAAATCTGTTACAAACAAAAAAAATTTTTTTTTTTAAAGAGGCAAAACAGCTCAGTTTTAGGATCACTCTCCTGCCACAGGGATACAGGCTGTTGCGGGGTTTTCCAAGGCAGTGAATAAGAATCTATTTCAGGGCGATTGAAGGCTCTCTGTGCGCGGCTGATTGGCATTCTCTCACTGGGTCTTAGTTGCCTTGAAACATTGCCTGCTGTTGCTCCTCTGAGATGGAATGTGTATTCACAAGTGAGGCGCTCCATTAGTCATGGTGCATTTCCTGGGCCCTGGAGACATGGGCATGACATCACCAAGGGCCAATGAGAAAGGCTTCCCCCGTCCCCACAAGCCCTTGAACCTCTTTAGAGGTCTGTATGGAGTGTGTGTGTTCTGTTTGTAGCCCTCAGGGTATGATTTGAGACTGCCTTCCTCATCCAGCCATATTCTGGGCACAAAAGTTGAGCTTCTAGACCCCAGAGGCCAGGACAAGTTTGAAAATCTGCAGAGCTGTAGGCAGATTCCCATTTCGTACTTTTTTCCAGGGCTCAGGTTTTTATTCCCACAGTTTTCCACTCTTAATGACGTTGATACTTCATGTGGGGAAGGGAAGCTGGTGAAAGATGCAGACTGTGTTAGATAAAAGACACTTGGCAGTTAGAGTTTCTGGGTAAGTATAGGTTGGTAACATAGCAAATCAGAAGCATATTTTGCTGTTTTGTTACATGGCTTTTGTGTGTAGCTTAACATTGTAAAACAACATCTTTTAACAGAAAAGGCTCCTGGCAAAATTAGTGTGGCTCAGAGTAGGACAAGTACCAAAGGAATTTTACTGAGGGAAATTAGTCACTCATTAAATCTTTTATCTTCAGGAAGAAAAGACACTTTTCTTTTCCAATTCTTTTTTCTTAGAATTTAAGCATTTTAGGTATACCCCGTGCCAGCACCCTCTTTTCCTAATGTCTGTATTTGTTTATTTATGAGAATGATTTGTGAAATTTAGTCTCAGGGATACCTGCTCAGGGATAACTGTGTACCAGAAAGTTTATTGAAAAAGACTTGTTTTCTTATGGATACTAGCTCAATCTCTTGCTAACAAGTCATAATCGTAAAGTTCCCTCTTTAAAAATCATTCAAGGAAACAGGCTCAGGACTCAGGGTGAGGTTACACTGGACAGACTTTTATAGTTTAATTCAGGAATTGAACCCAAATTTGTGTTTTGCAATCTTCACAGGCAATCTACGGTTGAGTGATAATGATTCCTTTACTGTTTTTTCATGTTTGAACACTTTTTGAGGGTGTCTAAGAGAAGTTATGAGGTACAGCCATTTTTGTTAATATGTTATCTGTGGCTCCCCTAAGCCATGCCTACTGCTTAAAAAAATAATCCTCATTGTTTCTGCAAAGATGAAGATGATTATTACTTTATTAAATTGTAGGGGCTTTTAAGAATCACTTGAAAGCATTTGAATTTTTTCTTGTTTCCTAAGGACAAATATACAGCAGGTAAAGGAGTTTCTTCTGGAACTTGCTATGTACCATGGAAGAGGGCTGTGTGTGCCCTTAGTTGCTCAGTTGTGGTTTTTTGCATTTCAGAGATTCTCCCTTGAAGAACTCTATGGAGTTTAAGATATTAATTATTAAAATTTCCAAACATCTGTGGTATTTTTCCATGATATAGCTTTTATAGGTGAGGAAACTGACATATGGAAGGATCGAATCTTCTATCTTGTGTCATTCATAGAAGTAGATACTGAATGCATAAATCATTCTTATCAAAACATGTAAGAAGACATTCCTCTGTGTCTTTATATACGGCTGTTCTTATTTTTCTTTGCTAGCTTCAAGCTTTGCCTCATTAACAACAAATTGTGTTTTTCACAAGCTCTCTGACTGGGACAAAAGAGCAAGTTAGCCTGGGCAGACCGGAGCCAGGCTGGAAAGGGGCCAGTTCCTATCGGGGTGAAGGTGTGGGGCCGGGCCTCTGGGGGATCTCCTGCTGCCTCGCTCTTGGCAAAAGGACTTAATTCTTCTCAACCCCATCCCCCTGTTTCTCACACCTGAACTAATATTTTGCCACCTCTCAGGGTTGTCATGAACACCGATGAGTTTCATGTCAAAAAAATGCTTCAAGCCTTTTGGAAGGAAGGTCTGTCTTATATAAGTAAGAACACAATTAGTATTGGCCACCGTACCTAGTCACAAGCCTCTTGAGTGGGCAGTAGGTACCTTTGGATGAAGTTAACCAGATCCTCATTTTGCTGAGTGAGGTCTGCTGCTGCCTTGAGAGGACACATCTGGCTTAAAATGTTGAAAGCCAGGTGCTCCTTACAGCAGCTACACAGCAATGTCGTTTCACTGCTTCTGTATTCTGCTGATCTGGGGAGTAACAGATGCCTCCTTCGGAATCCCTCCCAGAGCGCTGGCATGCTGTGGCGATCTCAACTAAGCCCTACACTTCTCCTGCGAGAAGAAAAGTCTCAAAAGACTAATTCAAAATATGATAGCGAGAAGTCTTGAGAGATAGTCAAATTGGTTTAGGAAAAGGTAAGGATGAGTCATGTTACTCCTAAAGGGATTGGCATCCATTTATCACACCAAACCAAATACTGAAGGAAGAATGTCTTTAGTCTCATTAAGGAACCCAGACAAAAATCCCACTTAATCCATCTTGCTTTTCCTTTTCCTCCAACTCAGCTGGTGTGCAGGTGTAGGGCAGCTTGGCAGAAGCTTTGAACATTTGGAAAAGGGAGTCATTACTGAAAGTCACTGACACACACTTCCCTTGGAATGCTGCTGATGTCATGGAAAACTGGGACCTTAGCAGTAACCCCTAACAACCAGAGCTACAGTAAACAGTAAATGTTACCTCCACCAAGGCATTGGTTTTTAAAGAGTTTTAACAGGCTAGGGCTTGCCAGCCACAACTCATAAAAATGTTCTTATAATTTTACCCTACTCTCTAAAAGCACTGGATAACTGCTGAGGTTTCTCTGCCACTGGGGTATGCAAAGCCAAACGCACGTCAGTTTCAAGGTTCACTATTCAGAATTTACGGTGCTTCTTTTCCATTCCTTTTCTTACCCCCTGCCATGCTCACAGGGAGATTTAATACGTTTTCAAAAAAGGCTCTTGTCTTACTGAGTTGCCCCCATTTCTGATGACGGGGTAAATCTATGTGCTAGCTTTTGCCTAGTGTTTTATTAGCCTAGCAGTTAACCCAGTCTGGTTAATTTGTAGCCCTTGATCAATAGGTTATATTCCAACCAATTTGAAATAGTTGGTTTAAGTGACACCTTGTAGTTCAAATTCTGAACTAGGTGAGCAACAAGAGAACAAGTGGCCCATGCTGTCCTATAGAGCTGTCAAGAATGGTTGCTGTCATATAGAGCTGTCAAGAAAGGAAAAGTAGATATAAACACCAGGAGATCAGGAGGAATTTTCTTCCATGATTGGCTTTCTTTAAGGAGAAGGCTTTGGAGAAATATTACTTTGTAAACAAAACCCAGCATGGCTTCCTTTAGACCTGTCCACACAGTGGGAAGAAGCAGAATGCTAGCCCTACTCATGCAAGACGTTATCAAGATGACCATATAACTTACTGTCCAAACTGGATACTTTGGAGAGTGAAAGGGCTCTACTAATAATTATTCCGGGACAATGGGAATAAACCTGGACTGTCCCAAGCAAAGCAGGCATATGGTCACCTCCATCACTGTATCAAAACCCAAGCCCAATCCCTTTGAGGAGGCAGTCTTCACAGTGCCAGAGTGGACCCATTCGTGCAACCTGGGTTGTCTCAGTTCCAAGAAGACAAATCTACTCCTAGAATTAGTGGCCTAGATAAGGAACTCTCTTACTGAAAGATTTCCCTAAGTTAAAACCTCAAGTAGAGTAAGCTCTAGGATATCTGTTAAAAATACAGAAGGAAGGAAAGTTAGCTAATTTAGTTAGTTATTGAAGTCCCCAGCCCCCACCCCCCAAAATAGAGGGCATTTATTGCATCTTTAAAATATCATAGATAGGTCTTAGGAATCATGAAAAAAGTGAAAGTGAAGTTGCTCAGTCATGTCCAACTCTTTGTGACCCCATGGACTGTAGCCCACCAGGCTCCTCTGTCCATGGAATTCTCTCCAGGCAAAAATACTGGAATAGGTTGCCATTTCCTTTTCCAGGGGATCTTCTCAACCCAGGGATCGAAGTCAGGTCTCCCACACTGTGGGCAGACTCTTTACCACCTGAGCTACCAGAGAAATCCAAGAATGCTGGAGTGGGTAGCCTGTCCCCTCTCCAGGGGAGCTTCCTAACCCAGGAATCGAACTGGAGCCGCCTGCATTGCAGGTGGATTCTTTACCAGCTGAACTGCCCAGGAAGGCTGTTTTTAACCTTTGTGACTTGCTAAATCAAAGCAGCTGAATTTGACATAAGTTCAGTATAGTTTCCTTCAAGACTTAACTGATTTTTCTAGACTTGAGATACCCTGTGGATGTTTTTTCCATGTTTTTTTCCACCCAGGACATTGTAGAGTTCAACAAGAGACCTCTTTTAAAAAAATTTTTTTTAAATTTTAATTGGAGGATAATTGCTTTCCAGTGTTATGTTGATTTCTGCTATACAACAGTGTGAATCAGCCATAGGTATATATATGTCCCCTCCCTCTTAAACCTCCCTCCTACCCCCTATTTCATCCCACCCCCTAGGTTGTTACGGAACACCTGATTGAGCTCCTCGTGGCGTACAGCAACTTCCCACTGGCTATTTTAATATGATAATGTGTGTATTTCAGTGCTACTCTCTCAGTTCATCCCCCCCAACTTCCCCCCACTGTAAGTGACCTCTTCTGAATAAGGATGTCGATTGAGAGGTGGGCACATACAGGCTTCACCTTAACGACCATAACAACCCCTGTAATGCCCTTGTTGGTGTCCTGTATAAAACTGCAGCTGATGCCAACTACAGCCAGTTTTTTGTGTTTCCCACTATTTGTCAACCCAGAGCCTCTTTTTCCCTCCAAGGGCGACTGAGGTCTACACTGATGTGACTGAATCCCTCTGTGGGGTGCCTCTGGGGCCCTTCACAGTAACTATGTGATAGTTACTATGTTCAGGGTGATGTGGACATTTTCTGGAATGTTGATAGTCTGTTGAGAATTGACTTCATTCTTACAGTAGATGCAGCAAAGGGAGGTATTTTTGTTTTTATGTTTTAATGTCATATTTTAGTATGGTTTCCATAGTACTGGACAAAAATGTTTTTCTCAAAAACAAATTTGAGAAAAGAAGATAGACTGCTTTGTTATGTACTTGTAAACTGATATTCAGTGGGCCCTGCATATCCATAGATGTGGAACTTGTGGATATGGTGGGCCAACTGTACTGAGCCATTTTATGTAAGGGACTTGAACATTCGAGGATTTTGGTGTCTGCACAGGATGTCCTGGAACTAATTCCCTGTGAATACCAAGGGGCCATATTTCCACCTATCCCTCCACACTCACAAACTCCTTTTCAGAATCAGGACCTTTAAAGCCTTTAAAGGTTGGTTACTTTTTTCTGAGAATGTGATTTTTCTCAATATCAGAAATTGTTTTGGCAAAAAGGGGAAAATTCCATTGTATCTTATATATATGTGCATGTGCGTGTGTGTATGCATACCACATCTTCTTTATCCACTCACTTGTTGATGGACAGTTAGGTTGCTACCATGTCTTGGCAGTTGTAAATAATGCTACTGTGAACATTGAGGTGCATGTATCTTTTTGAGTTAGTGTTTTTTCCCCCAGATATATACCTAGGAATGGAATTACTGGGTCATATGATAGTTCTGTTTTTAGTTTTTTTTAAAACCTCCATACCGTTTTGCACTGTGGCTACAACAGTTTAGATTCCCACCAATAGAAGGTTCCCATTTCTCCATATCCTTGCCAACTTTTGTTGCTTCTGTTCTTTTTGATGATGGCCATTCTTACAGGTATGAGGTAACAACTCATTTTGTTTTTGATTTGCATTTCCCTGTTGATTAGGAAACTGACCATCTTTTCATGTGCCTGTTGGCCATCTATCTGCATGTCCTCTCTGGAAAATATGTCAATTCCGTTCTTCTGCCCATTTTTTAATTGGATTGTATGGGGTGTTTTATAATGTTGAGTTCTATGAACTGTTTATATATGCTGGATATATATATCTCCACATATGGATATATATATTGAATATTATATATACAAATATAAGTATGTATATATGTATGAAACCTCTTATCAGTCATATTATTTGCTAATATTTTCTCCTATTAAGTAGGTTCTCTTTTTGTTTCATATATGGCTTCCATTGCAGTATGAAAGCTTCTAATTTTAATTAGGTCCCATTTGTTTATATTTTTGGATCCATCTCCTAAACAAAGAAATAAAGATACTCTGCTTGGTTAGGTTAGTCTTTTTTCTGAGTGCTGTTAGTTATATGTCTCCAAGTCTCTTTTCCTTAAGACCTAACATTTTGGCTAGTTACTTACCAAACTTATATGCAATTTTTAAAGAAGTAAACAGAGAGAATATATCACAGTTCTTATCAAGTTCTCTTTTAAAAAGGGTTTGAAAAAAATTAAAAAAATAAAAAGGTTTGGTGGGGGAAGATTAGCATTTTATCTGAGATGGAGCCCTAAAGGAACACCAATATTTGTGGACAGGGAGGGCACTAACTGGATGGAATGGGAGAATTGGATATTTGTCCTGACTTTTGCTGCTCTCTAAATATTAGTATGATGTCAGCAGATCACCCTACTTTCCTTAGGTACTCTTCGTTTCCCCAGCTGTAAAATCAGAGTGCATTAGATGGTCTCAAAGGCCCCTTGCAGATCATCTTACTCTATAGTTTGTATTATACTGTCAGGACTTCTTGAAATCCTTAGTTTACAAATAAGGTTTGGGCGGAAATGACAGAGTCTTGAATAACCAAAATGGATTTTCTACACGCATGTGCTAATCCCCAAAAGAAGAAGAAAATGCAAACGAGCCAGGGGCCAAACACGAAAATGGTGACATTGAGAACATTGAAGCAGACAGCTGAAAGCTCCATTTCCTGGCCTGCATGAGAAAAGCTGAGACTGCCAAAGCCTCCAGGCAATCAAGGCCAGAACTTTGGCTCACTCTTATTTTGAGCTACCCCCATACCACACACACAAACCACACAGGAAAATTGTCTCTCTCCCTTCATATTTGTGCGTTTTGGCTATGCTTCTATTTATGCCAGCTCCTTGCCTAATCCCCTTCTTCCAGCTGTCACTGTATTCTGCCTGCTGCTTTCTGGGGCTTTGGAAAGCAGCTGCAGTTGTCAGTGAAGGCCCAGAGGTGGTGGCCTTGGCAGTGGGGCGTTGTTAGAGTGTGTGGACTCTGTCAGAACCCACAGTCACTTTTACCTGGTTTATAGGCAGTTTGAGCAGTGTTCTCTCTCCTTCTTTGGCAAACGTCAGAACTGATGGCTTTAATTTTTTCCTCTCCTCTCTTTGGGGGAGATTTTTCCTCCCTCTGCATTCCTCAGCCTTTTTGTCTGCGAACGTCCTATGGAAGGTTTGGTTTGTCTCAGGTTCTCTGCCCATCTTCTTTTTTTTGTTTTGCCTTTTTTCCACATAAAACATATTTATCTCTTGGGAGAGCTTGAGTTGGATAGCCAGAGCTTACAAGCCTAGAAATTGGACCCCTTCTCTTCTCTGACAGTGTATCCCAAACCATTAGGTCTCCCAAGGCCCAGAGAGCTCTTGGCTGGTTGCTGTCCATCCAGCCACAGTTGTGGGGGGTGGCTAGCTTTGGTGTCCTTTCACCTCTGGCTTTCGGTGTTTCCCCACTGAGCTTGTCTGCATACACCTCATGCTGGCTCTTAGTGATGGCGAATGAGCAAAGAGACACTTGGTTCTCATCATTTTAGAAAACTGAGCACGAATCAGGAAATCTGCTTGAAGAATCTTGGCTGAATATAAGAAGAAGTCATGAAGGTTTTAAATCATTTCAGCATGCACAAACTGACCTTGCTGGCCTGAATATTGAAAGAAAAACACAACAAAACCGCCTCACAGTCATCTTTTGCTGATAAGGAGAGCTTCTTTAGGTCCAATGGATTGTTCTCTGCCACTCTGGAAATGCCATCAACTATCTTGCCTCCTACTTGGCAGAACCACTTCACACTCTTGTTTATGTAAGAACTTTACATAGGTCTCAGAAGCTAGTGTAAAAAGCAAAACTCAAAATGTGTCTGTATTTGGATCTGTCTGATGGTTTCTTCTGTCTGTATGATTTTTGTATTTTATTTCAAGGAATGTAAATGTTAGATATGTTAAATTTAAATAGGTGAATCTATTTGATAGGATTCTGTTTAGCTTTATAGGAACTATGTAAAGTCTTTTCATTCACGTTAGGAATATAATATCAATATTACAAAGTCATTTTTCTTTCAGTTCTACCTGTCTTTTTCTCAGTCCTGGACTTGGTTATATTGTTTCTTACACCAAGTTAACCCTTTTGTCGTTCATCCTTTCGCCCAGTCCACATTTTTTGTGTTGTCTATAATTCATAGAGTCATAGTTTGATAAAGTATTAGTGCTGGAAGGGCCCTTAGATGTTACCTACCCAAACTTCATTTCATAGATGAGAAAAAGCCTGCAAAAGGAACAGGATTAGGCCAAGGTCACATACCTCCAGAGCTTAGGCTCACAAGTATTTTTCCATTATACCACTCCAGACTCCATGTGTCAGGAATTTTCCAAATCACTAGACCAGTAATAACTGCTTCAACAGCCAGGGAGTGCATCCTCCTGGAAAGGGCAGAGGTTTCGAAGCCAGAGATTTGGGTTTGAATATCTTGTTCTGCACCTATAGGTAGGGTAAATTGGGCAAGTAATAAGTTTTTAGGGACTCTGTTTCTTCTTCTGTGATATGGGAATAATAGTAATAATTTAGGGTTATTATGAATATTGCATTATCTGATCTATATAATGTGCCTGTTATACATGTGTTCAACAAATTATTATTATCAAACCCTACCTATCATAGGGAAATGTTATATCACATATGTAAATAATAATTTATTAAAATAGGTATTTTATAATTGGCTAGTCTGAGCTCCACTTCTTCAATATTCTCCTAAATTTAGCATTAAAATATGAATGGGGTGAGTTGTCTGGAAATGAATTCCTGAAAGTTATTTATACCATGACAGTGATTCATGCATTTCCCTTTTCTTTATGGCTTTCATCTGTACCTAGCTGCAGTGTATCTTGTCCAAAAATTTTTGTGCAAGTTGAACTTAACTTAGGAAGACATCTGGAGCATCCTTGGGTTTGGCCCCTGGTTTTCATTTAGATAAACACTAGGGTATAAATCTAGAATATAAGCTATATGGAATGTTATATTCATATTTTTGAGAAGCTTGAAATATTTACTGTTATCCTGAAACTCAGTGAACTGTGTGATGAACATCTTTGATGTGAAATTATACGTACCTGTTTGGAGAATAGGCTAAAGTTATGTTCAACATAAAGGGGTCCAAGATCATTCTGTTGAAAGGAAGTAGATCTGTGTTTTCATTGTTGCTCTTTTGAACTGTATGGCATGGAGAGGAGGAATGAGTTAGGAAACAAAAGCTAAGATTGAATTAGCAAAGGCCGGAAGCAACAAAAGAAGGTTTGGAAGCTTCAGAAGGAGTGATTCAGGGGAATTTCAGTTGAGGGCCTCTTGGGTTGCGTTGATGTCATTGGCTGACTGGAATGCACTCAAGTTTGAAGTGGATGGAAGGACCTTGAGAAACTAGACAGAAAGAATTTTGCTTCTCTAATAAAGAGAGTGCTTGGGAGAAAGAGCTTTGGCTTAGATTTTAGAGAAATTTAGTGCAACTAGAAAGAGACACTATTTGCTTTCCTCCATATGGAACCCTTCATTGCTTAGGTACTTTCAAACCCATGTAATTTGGTCCATAACTATGGTTAGATGCATAGAAGTGTAGACACTTTTTTTAAATTGTTTTTTCAGTAAGGTGAAAGTGAAAGTGCAGCAGTGGTAGAGAGCAGAATGGATATTCCTTGTGCATGTTCCTATCTCCTGTCACATGTTAGGTTAAAAGCGTCAGCCTGGCAGTTTCTTAAAAGTAGACATGAGTTTGGAGGAATATTATAATCGAATATGAGCAGGAAGTAGAAGGTGCTATTTTGCTCTAGTTTGGGTTCATCCAGATGGGATCAAACCAGAGGAATTTGGCAAGCATTGGGACTCACCACTTAGAACCGCACTGAAATAGTTGTGGTAGCAAAAGAATTTCTCCAGGAGACTTATTCCACTTGAGGCATAACAGCCAGAGATTCCTGACCCTTAAGGGGAGCATGCCAAAGTTGATAAATTTTCGTACAATCAACTGAAGTCTACAAACTCAGGAGAAATAGTTCAATTAGATGATACTGGGCCTACACTGTTTCCTTGATTTTCACACTATGAGAAAATGTTTCTATAATCCACTCTTTAGAATTAGCTCCTCCCTAATATCATGTCCTTTCCTTGGGATTTATTATATTGCAATTTAATAAATGAGAAGAGTCTAAGAGAATTTAAGAACTTGTGTTTGACTTCTGTATTTGTGAAATTCTGACATATTAACCTTATCATTTTTTTTTAAAGACTTTTTGGAAGAGCTCTTTGTGATCTAAAATTTACCTTCCTGTTTAATCATTCTCTGAGGCTTTTTATACTCTGGCAACATGAACTACACTTCATCACCCTCGGTGTTGCTTATCCCTTGTCACCTGACATCTATCCCTGTATTGTCCATCTGTATCCCCTTCAAGTGCCCAGTCCACTGACTTAACATACATTAGGGTTTCATTAAATATTTTTTTATTTAATGGTGAATGAGGAAGTATTTCTTTAAATTTGATACTACTGGCTATTGTGGAGAAAGCACAACAGGGAGGAATTACGGAGTAGAGTCAAACATGAGACTAAAAATGGCAGTGTTAAACATTTTTAACAGCTCTGTTGAATCATAATTGACAGTAGGCAGCATATCTTTAATGCAATTTGATAAGATTTAACATATGTAAATACTCATGAAGTCACCACCATGGTCAGGATAATGAACATGTCCATCATCCCCAAAAGTTTCTCTATGGCTGTTTTAATCCATCTCTCCCATCCTTCCCTACCTTACCCTCTTCAAGCAAACCACTCATCTGTTTTTGTCACTGTAGTTTGCATTTTCTAGAGTCTTATATAAACAGAGTCATTTAGGGTAAACTCTTTTTGCCTATCTTTTTCACTCAGCTTAATTATTTTGAGATTTATCCATGTGTTGCGTGTATCACTATTTTACTCATTTTAAGTAGTGGTCCATTGTATTCATATAACACAATTTACTTATCCAGTCACCTAGTGATGGATATTTGGGGTTCTTTTCCAGTTTATGGATATTATAATTAAAGCTACTATGAACATTTGACTACAAATCAGAGGTATGCCTTTTTTTTTTTCATGGATAAATTCCTGGGAGTATAATGGTTAGATCACAGGATGATGTGTGTTAAGCTTTGTAAAAAACTGACAAACTATTCCAGAGTGGCTATACCCTTTTGCATTTCTACCAGCAATGAAATAGAGTTCCTGTTGCTTCACATGCTTGCCAGCATTTGATAATGTCAGAGCTTTGCATCTTTTCCATTCAAATAGATGTACCATGGTATCTCATTATTGTTTTAATTTTCAATTCCCTAATGACATATGAGGTTGAGCATCTTTTAAGTAAATACTTATTTGTCACTTGTATGTCTTATTTGATAAGATGTCTATTCAAATCTTTTACCCATTTTTAAATCAGATTGTTTAAAAGTTTTTTTGAGTCCCTTGTATGTTTTGGATATGAATCCTTTATCACTAAGCATTTTGTAAAGTTTTTGTCTCAGTCAGACAAGCCATTTCATTCTGTTAACAGTGTCTTTTGCTAAGTAAAAATTTTCAATTTTACTGAAGTCCAGCTTGACAATTTTTTCTTTCATGGAGAGAGCTTTTGCTGTTATATCCAGAAACTCATTGCCAAGCTCAAAGTCACCTAGCTTTTCTCCTATTTTATATTACCTTCCAGAGTTCTATGACTTTGTATTTTATATTTAATTCTATCATCCACTTTGAGCTAATTTTTGTAAAGGGTGTAAGCTAAGTGTCTAAACTCATTTTTTAAAATGTGGGTGTTTGACTGTTCTAGCACCGTTTGTTGAAAAGATGATCCTTCTACATTGAATTGCCTTTTGCTCCTTTGTCAAAATTCAGTTGACTATACATGAGTCTATTTATAAGCTCTCTCTTATTTCCCATTGATTTAGTTATCTGTTCTTTCACTGATGGCATACTGCCTAGATTACTGTAGCTTTACAGTAAGTCTTGAAGTCAGGTAGTTTCAGTCCTCCAATTTTGTTTTTCTTCTGTATTGTGTGGACTACTATGGGTCTTTTGCCTTGCTTTATAAGCTTTATTATCAATTTGTCCTTATCCATAAGGCAACTTATGGGGATTTGGGGAAGAATCAACTTTTTGAAAATATTGGGTCTTCCTACCCATGGAATGTCTCTCCATTTATTTAGATCTTCTTTGAGTTATGTCATCAGAGTTTTATAGTTTCCTCATATAGATCCTAAGTATTTATACCTAAGTATTTCTCTCTCTCTCTCTTTCAGTGGCAGTGTAAATGGTGTTGTGTTTCTAATTTCAAATTCTAATTGTTCATTGCCAGTGTGAGTGAGTAAGTAATAGTTGCTCAGTCATGTCTCACTCTTTGCAACCCCATGGGCTACAGCCTGCCAGGCTCCTGTGTCCATGGGATTTTCCAGGCAAGAATACTGGAATGGATTCCTGTTCTCTTCTGCAGGGGATCTTCCCAACCCAGGGATCAAACCCAGGTCTCCCGCATTGCAGGCGGATTCTTTACCAGCTGAGCCACCAGGGAAGCCCGCCAGTATATAAGGAAGCAATTAAGTTTTGTACATTAATGTATCCCATCTTCCTTTGGATTAAGTGTTTTTTATGATTCCATTTTATATCCTTTATTGTCTTGTTACCTATAATACTTTGCTTCTTGTGGTTACGTTAGAACTTATATTATACATCTCAAGTTATCACACTCTAGCTGCTATTATGCCACTTCACATATAGTATACAAATGTTATAGTAGCTTTATTAGTAGTTGTCATACATTTTATTTATACGTGTTAAATTATGAATCACATATAAAGTTTTGTTTAGGCAACCAATTTTATTTAAAATATGTTTAAGTAATAAAATATCTTATATACTTCCCTAGTAGGTATCATTTTTGTTGTTCTTTATTCCTTTGTATAGATCCAGATTTCCATTTGATGTTATTTTCCTTCTGCCTGAAGGACTTACTTTATTATTTCTTGATGAATTTTTTTAGCTTTTGCATGTTTAAAGAGCTCTTTGTTTTACCTTTGTTTTTGGAAGATAAGTTTTCCTGGGAATAGAATTCTCAGTTGACAGTTTTCTCTTCCATTGTTTTGAAGTTGTACTACTGTATTTTCACTTTGTTTCCAGTAGAAACAATTCCAATAGAAACTGGACTTATTTTTGTTTCTCTGTATATAACACATCTTTTTCTCTTGTTCCTTTTTCTTTCTTTTCACTGGTTTCAAGCAACTTAATTGTGATGTACTTTTATGTCCTTTTCTTATGTTTTTAATGTTTGGGATATGTTGAGCTTTTTGATATTTGGAGTTACAGTTTTCATCAAATTTGGCAAAATCCTGACCATTATCTTTTCAAAAGTTGTTCTTCTCTTTTACTTCTGTTCTCCTTGGAGATTCCTATTACACATATAGTAAGCCACCTGAGGTTGTCTCATAGCTCAGTGATGCTCTTTTCATTTTGTTGATTTTTTTCTGTTTCATTTTAGATTGTTTATGTTGCTATTGCTTCAAGATCATTAATTGTCTCTGTTTCTATATTTGGTAGTTTCTTTCAACGTCTCCACTGAGTAATCTACCATTAATTCTATCCAGCGTATTTGTCATTTCATGTATTGTAGTGTTTATCTATAAAAGTTTAATTTTGGAACTTTATGCTATCTCTGTTTAACTTTTCAAACATACAGAATATGGTTCAAATAAGTATTTTGATGTTCTTGTCTACTCATTCTACCGTTTATGTCAGTACTGAGTCCATTTCAGTGACTGATTTTTCTTCTTATTATAGGTCTAAGTTTGCAGTTTCTATACATATTTAGTTATATTTGATTAGATGCTAGACATTGTGAGTTTCACCTTCTTGGGTGCTGTATTTTTTTGTACTCCTATAAATATTAAGCTTTGTTTTGGGATATAGTTGAATTATTTGGAAACAGTTTGATCTTTTTGTATCTTGCTTTTAAGATTGGGGGTGGGGTGGGGGCAGAACCAGAACCATTTGGTTTAAACCTAATTATTCTTCCCTATCAAGCAAGATCCTTCTGTATACTCTATTCAGTGCTCCATGATTTACGAAACTTACAGTCTAGTTGGTGAGGTGATAGGCATTACTCCTGGCTTTGTGTGAGAACCGGGCACTTGTCTCTTTACTCCTATTAAATCTTTTTTCCTACAGCCTCAAGCAGTTTCCTCACATGCCTGTATTGAGGGGAATTCTCCACAGATCTCTCTTGAGAACTCTAGCTGCCTTGTTCTTCCCAGGCCCTAGGCTTCATCTTCTCAACTTGAGGGGTCTGCTTGCCTCCACCTGGGTTCTATCTCCCCATATCATAGCCTAGAAATTATTTCAGGGCAGTAGGCTGGGGCAATCATAGGGTGTTCTTTTTTTTCTGTCTCTAAGGGATCACTCTTTTTCATTGCTTGATGTCCAATGTCTTGGGTGGGAGAGAGAAAGTTGTTTCATATGTTTTGTCTTAAAACTTTTTTTCTTTTTTTTTTTACTATTCTAGGTGGTGGGGTAAATCTGATCCCTATTACTTCATCTTGGTCAGAAGCAATAAAGCTTTTAAGTTTTCAATGGTGGTTATAAAAATGACCAATAGCAAAACAGGGAGTCTCAAACCGAAATATCCATGGTATTTTTTTCATAACTTGAGAAATTGGAAAGAGAATTCATCTCAGAATTATCATTATCTATTCTTTCTTCCACTCATATCCATCACAAACATTTACACAACAAGATTCATTGAACAAATAGTCAATCACATCATTCAGGGGGAACATTGAATCTGAGGGGAAAAGCCATCACAAGCCACTAGAATTATAAGTTTCATAGAACGTATTATGTAAAAAGGAAATGATGTCAAGTGAATTGAGTTGGTATCATAGTACATATTAAATAGTACATAGTATTATTTTAATTTCTTTATATCAGTAAATAGCTGTGAGATTTTTGGTTTTGTTTGTTCTCTTTATTTGTGCTTCACAGGGAAGTGATTTTTGCCAAGAAAAGAAGCAGAAAAAAATAAGAAAATGCTAGAGAAATGTAGGCTATCTCTTACCTTTTCTTATAGCCCCTATAATGTCAGCCTAGTCAATAAATGTTTGCAAAAATCCAACTAGAATGTGATAAGGTAGTTGCTGTAGCTGCTTTCTCTTTTCCTACTTTTGTAAAAGTAGGAAAGTTCATGGATAAACAGTAGTAATTAGCATGCAATTGTGAATCTAGGTTGTAATTTGCAAGTGTGAGTTTCAAATTGACTAGGCCCTCAGAACAGAAAGACCCTTCTAAGACGGGTACACAAAGACTTGGAGTTCATCTGCCCAGTTTATATGACTAATTAGCACTTAGAGTTTTCTTCAATAGGGGCTAGTGAAGTAAGACCTAAATAATATCTTGTAAGATCTTTTTTTTTTTTTTCTATCTGAATTCTTAGAAGAGGGGCTTGTTGAATTGGAATGGAACAATTAAACAGATTTTTAAATGAAGCCCTGACATACTGGCTGCTTGCCTGCTCTATTGGGGCAACTCTGGTTCCAGGGAAAGAGAATGCTTTTTTTGTTTATTTGTTTGTTTCCAGACAATTTCCTGCGTCATCACATTTTTTGTGAGAGCCAAGTGTTTGAGGTTGATGATGTTGACAGAGCCCTTGGAGAATCGAAGGAGTTCATCTCCACAGAGAAGAGCTTTTGTATTTCAAGTTCTGAAATCCCAGAATATTTTTCAATAGCATTGTTATTGCTAGCTTTTTATGTCTCTTTGTGGGAGAAGACTGGTCTCCCTTTTATCTAGTCATCAGCTTTTTAGGTGGATTATTCTTTTAAGTCAAGAAGGCTTTTTAGAAAAACTATTTATCTTGGTATTTATGAAACTCACAACCATGTATCTTGCTCTGTTTGAGTCTTAATTTGGCTGGTTGTACATGTTGTAATCCCAGAGGCTTAGAGTTTCATTTTAACTATAAATTCTATGTTTATTCATATTTAATTTTCCTATAACAGAATCATTGTATAGTTAGTGATATTTTCTCTTGAAGTGTTTGGGAAAATATAAAATATGTTTGAACTATAATGAATTATAATGGTTTCCATTTATTTACAAATTTACTTTTATGAATAATGTACCCAAGGCTATTTTTGACAATTTGAAAACAAAACTTTTTATATATGTGTATGTACACACACACACACACACACACACACACACATATGTTTTTCTGGTAAGATTTGGGACTCTTAAATGAAGGTGTAAAGTCTTATTCATAATTGAGTTCTCAGTCTGGTTCCATAGCATCTCTGATTCAAAGAGAGTGTCACAATTTGTAAAAGACTTACCTTTGGTAGCTGAGGTGGTGATTTTGGAGAAATGGTGGTAGAGGGGGAAGTGTTAGGTAAACAAGCGTTTTTCTAACACCTATTATATGCCAAGTGCTGGGCCAGACATCTGTATGTTATCCTTTTATAAACTGTCATTTCTGAATCTCAGAAAACGACCTGATTAGGTGGGATTTATACAACTAGAAAATCTTATTATTATTTCTTTTTTAACCTAGACCTATAAAAGAGCATTAAAAATTCTTTTAATAGGAGTGCTTCTTTTTCTCTGCTTCAAATTTAAACCGTTATTCTAAAAGCTAATCAATAGAGGGATAATTAATATTTTAAAGCATGTTATGGAAAGGCATGGCATTACGAAAAATGGAGACACTAAATATAATGTAATGAATAGTAGGTATGAAATTAGGTAGTCTGAGAACTATAGAATTAAAAATAATCTTAGAAATCACTTGGATCATATATTTCACCTGGCAAATTAGAAAATTGCTGTCCTCCAAGGACTAATGCTGAAGCTGAAATTCCAATACTTTGGCCACCTGATACGAAGAACCAACTCATTGGAAAAGGCCCTGAAGCTGGGAAGTATTGAAGGCAGGAGGAGTAGGGGATGACAGAGGATGAGATGGTTGGATGGCATCACCAATGCGATGGTAACGAGTTTGAGTAGGCTCTGGGAGTTGATGATAGACAGGGAAGCCTGGCAAGCTGCAGTTCATTGGGTCGCAAAGAGTGGGACACGACTGAGCAACTGAACTGAACTGAGCATATCCATCTTGCCCAAAAGAGTTCTGTAGTACAGATAGAAGATGGAAACCTAGGCTCCTTAACTGCCAGTTCACTGCCCTTTCTATTATATCCTCATTCTGTTTTCTGCCTTATTTTAGAAGCAGCCTTTTACTTGAGCCCTACATTTTACATAAAAACAATAATAATAACAATAGCAAGCTACAATCTTAAAATTTGAATTTACACCTACTTGTTGGTCTGTTGGTTTATAGTTGACTTGTCAAAAAGCCTTAGGGAGTCAGGTGTTGCATAGGCAATGACCTCTAATATTATTTTCAAAGTTGGAGAAAAATAATTGGAGACAAATTCCCTTCTTATAAAAACTTTAATACTATACACTTGAATGTTTAGGTAGCTGTAATCTCTGTTATGATGGTCCTAGAAGACATTGCTCGGGTCGCAGCTGGCTCTTCATAATGCCGTAGAAAGAGTCTTTGCCCTCATGTCTTCCATGACATGAATAATTAGCAATATTTAAGGAACATATGGCCACAGCCTTGTCTAACCCAATGAAACTAGGAGCCATGCCATGTAGGGCCCTCCAAAACAGACAGGTAGTAGTGGAGAGTAATCTGTATGCAGATCAAGAAGCAACAGTTGGAATCAGACATGGAACAACAGACTGGTTCCAATTTGGAAAAGGAGTACGTCAAGGCTGTATATTGTCACCCTGTTTATTTAACTTACATGCAGAGTACATCCTGCAATATGCTGGGCTGGGTGAAGCTCAAGCTGGAATCATGATTGCCAGCAGAAATAACAGTAACCTCAGATATGCAGATGACACCACCCTTATGGCAGAAAATGAAACTAAAGAGCCTCTTGATGAAAGTGGAGACTGAAAAACCTGGCTTAAAACTCAACATTCAAAAAACGAAGATCATGGCATCCAGTCGCATCAATTCATGGCAAATAGATGAGGAAATAATGGAAATAGTGACTGACTTTATTTTCTTGGGCTCCAAAATCACTGCAGGTGGTGACTGCAGCCATGAAATTAAAAGTTGCTTGCTCCTTGGAAGAAAAGTAAAGACCAACCTAGACAGCATATGAAAAAGCAGAGACATTACTTTGCCGACAAAGGTCTGTCTAGTCAAAACTATGGTTTTTCCAGTAGTCATGTATGGATGCAGAAAAGGCAATGGCACCCCACTCCAGTACTCTTGCCTGGAAAATCCCATGGACGGGGAGCCTGGTGGGCTGCAGTCCATGGGGTTGGAAGAGTCGGACACGACTGAGCGACTTCACTTTCACTTTTCACTTTCATGCATTGGAGAAGGAAATGGCAACCCATTCCAGTGTTCTTGCCTGGAGAATCCCAGGAACGGGGGAGCCTGGTGGGCTGCCATCTATGGGGTCACACAGAGTCAGACATGACTGAAGCGACTTAGCCGCAGCAGCAGCAGCAGCGTGTATGGACATGAGAGTCGGACTATAAAGAAAGCTGAGTGCTGAGGAATTGATGCTTTTGAACTGTGGGTTTGGAGAAGACTCTTGAGAGTCCCTTGGACTGCAAGGAGATCCAACCAGTCCATCCTAAAGGAAATCAGTCCTGAATATTCATTGGAAGGACTGATGCTGAAGCTGAAGCTCCAATACTTTGGCCACCTGATGTGAAGAACTGACTCACTGGAAAAGACCCTGATGCTGGGAAAGATTGAAGGCAGGAGGAGAAAGGGACAACAGAGGATGAGATGGTTGGATGGCATCACCGACTCAATGGACATGAGTTTGAGCAAGCTCTGGGAGTTGGTGAGGGACAGGGAAGCCTGGAGTGCCATAGTCCATGGGGTCGCAAATAGTCAGACACGACTGAGCAACTGAACTGAAGGAACGTGTAGCTCATGGCAGACTATTCTCATCACACCCTTCCCACAAACTTTTTTTTTCCCTCCTCCGCATCCCATTCCAACCTGCCTGGACCAAACACAGTGAACAGGAACCATTGTATGAATCGGAAGGAAAATACCTTAAATATATGAAGTTATAATGACTTGGAAAGTTCTATAAAAATACTCTGTAACTGAGTTGGAAGTTGCATCATCCATGCCTGTGGCACTATGGACTGGGCCCAAGTGGTATAATTCTCTACTGTAACACTGAAGTAATGTTTGCATCTGCCAAGTAAATAGGTTAGATTTCAAACCCGTGACATGGCCAGCTGTAATTGTTCAATTCCAGTGAACCACAGGGATATTTTGTTTACTTTACTTCTTACTGTCTTCTTTAGGTATGCTGAGCCATCTAATTAAGAGTGTGTTCTTATATGAATCTACAAGGTGAGATGTAAAGTCACTCAATGTATTTGAATGCCTATGTATTATACAGCCCTGCTGTCTTAAATGTACAAACTCTTTAATAGAGTATAAGTCCATTTCTTTAGAGAAAACAATAATTTTCATCTACACATGTCATGGTAATGATAGAAATGACATATTATAATAATAGAGCATGAGAAATCAGAAGTTTTAGATTCATCTTTTCCCTTACTGTTGATTCTTCATTGGATCTGGCTTGCATCATTTCCTTTCTCTTTAGTTTCTTTATCTGCTGAAGGTGAATAATAATACTTTCATTTGCCCCACAGAGGTGCTGGGAGAATGAAAGATAAATTTTTCCAAAGCACTTTGAGCTATTTAAAACAAAGATTATTTGCTTATTTTATTATTATATTGTTATTTCTTATATTCAAATACCACAGTAAGTGTTAGAAGACGCTCAAAAGCTTTGGTTGTTTTTCATAACTTCGTTTGTAGTAGGTAAGGAGGTGAGTATAATGGCCTGCGTCTTATAAACAAGGAAACTAAGGCCCCAAAAAGTTTGTTTATTGTGGCACTTAAAACGAATATCCCTTTATAAGAACTGGGAGAAATCAGTGAGGGTATAGGCAATAACCATGGCCATGAGTTGATAATTATTGGAACTGTAAATGGGTATGTGGGGGATCATTATACTTTCATGTACACCTTGTCTGTGTTTGAAAGTTTGCATAATACAAAGTTAAAAATATATTGATTTAAAAAAAAGAATGGCCTCTGTTTTTATTTACAAAGTCCTTTTCAAAAGCTACTGAGTCCCTTTATCTCCTAGGCCTGGATAATTCTTTATTTCATAGGGTTCAGCAAAAATAATTAACATGCTTGGATCAGAGCACAGGCATTTTAGTTTTTCATATTTAGTGTTTATGCTCTAGGTCCTCGTGGCTCAGCTGGTAAAGAGTCTGCCTACAATGTGGGAGACCTGGGTTCAATCCCTGTGTTGGGAAGATCCCTTGGAGAAAGGAAAGGCTACCCACTCCAGTATTCTGGCCTAGAGAATTCCATGGATTGTATAGTCCATGGGGTTGCAAAGAGTCAGACACGACTGATTGACTTTCACTCACTCATTGTTTTTCCATTGCTTTTTCAGTCACCTGCTACTTTTATCACTTTTAATTTAATAGATTATTTTTTAAAGAATTAATAGATTACTTTTTTTCTTACTCCTGTTCCAGATACTTGTTACCTTCTCTTTGTTGTTGTTAATTTTAGATTTTCCTTTTCCTATTTCTGAAAATTTTTGGCAATTATAAGCAGTCACTTATTAACCCAAAAATTTTATGCTTCAGTAGACTTGTCAGTGGGTGGGCTGTATGAATTATTTCAGCTTTTAGAGACACAGATCAACCTTGCTACTCCATACCCACAATGGAAAGCTGCTGACCTCCCCACTGCAGGATCTTATAATCAAATGGCATGTGAAACATGTGAAAGCGCTCATATTAAACAAACAAAAACAACCTTCAACCTGGGTTATTTTCACTGGTAGACTTGAATGGTTAAAGCTTGTTATTTCATAAGCCCCTAGATAACACGAATGCTGGACTGAAAATGCAACATATTGGTGTTTATTTGTTTTTAGATATCAAAAGAAGTTAAATTTAGAATATAATCATAGAACTTTAGAGTTAAGAAAGCTCTTGATGATCAGTTAGTGTAGCCCTTTCCGTTTATGTGTGAAAAAACTAAAGTCTATAATGGCCAAGTAATTTTCTGGGTTACATAACTTAGTACTGGCAGAGCTGGTTAGATTTCAATTCAGAGTTCTCAACTGGGTTACCTCTCAAGAGCATTTAGGTCCTTGATGTTGTTTGTGAATACTAGATATGCCTTTGCTTTTTCTATTAATAGCTTAGAAATTTTACTGTTCTGGAATGCCATGATGAGCCATTTTGAAGCCTGGGGCAAAGGAAAAAGTCAATGATGTTGACCCTGCCTTTATTTAAAATTCTGATATTTTCTTCATCATGGATTTTTAGCATCAATTTTGATTTTTGAAATTGTGCATTAAAATATCATTTACCTTGCTTCTACCTTGATTACTGAGTTTTGCATCTAAGGTAGGTGTCTCACTTGACACACCCTAGTCCCAATCTTGATATTTTGATGATTTAATCCACTGTTTAACCTCTCTTTCAGTCTTCTGGAAGTTATTTAAAAAACAAAACAAAACAAGCTATTAATAGTAAACCTTTATACTCAAAGCAAACCTTTACCATTGGCCACCTAAAAGTGTGGCAACAAAGAAAACAAACAAATTTGCATGTGCTATTTATTGACATCATAGTGGGTAACTCAAAGCATAGTAATTTTTGGCTCCATGAATTTAAGCTCTTTTAGACTCTATACCAGTTTATTGAAAAGAACTCAAAGCCAATCATGGGTTCTGTTGTTTGATCCTTGACTGCATTGTGTTTTTCCATCTTATATAATTGTGTTTGTTTTGATTTCTATAAAGTAAGAACCAGAGGAAGGAAGCTCTTTGTAGGCTTATTCATATTTTCACTTGGTCTTTTCAACAACTGTTTGAGATAGGTAACTCATAGGTTAGGACCCTTTTGGTTCCAAGTGATAAAATCCAACTCAGCCCTGACTTAAGTGAAAATAAAAGGGAATTCATTAGCTAACATGACTGAAGAACATAAGGGGTAGATTGAACTTCAGGTATTTTACATTGTCTCATCAAGGCTTGGTCTCTCTACATCTCTTGACTTTATTTTCCACTGGGTTGATTTTTCCCATACAGAAGCTCCAGGCTTATGGTCCTACTAGCTTAACAACTTCAGGAGAAAGAGAATGAATCTTTCCTCTTTCTCCAGCAAAACGCCTCAGAATTGAGTATAATTGGACCAGCTTGTGTCACATGCCCATCCTTGCGCTATTAATTAATGTCTAGGGCATACATTTATTTCACTGGTTAGGCTGGCCTCACATGCTCAACCCTGGAGTACAGGAATATAATGAGAGTGGAAAAACTGTTTCCTCCTAAGGAAGAGAGGACTTAACCCCTTCAACCCAAAAGGGATGCTGGAGGGCAAAGACAAATGTCTACTAGGATGTTGTTATATCCATTTCATTAATGAGGAAGTGAGGCTTAATTAAGCTGATTTTCAGAAGGCTACGTGGCTATTGAGTGATAGTCCTAATTCCAGTCCGCGTAACTCTAAAGCCCATCTTCTTTTCTTCATAACTTGTATCCCTAGAATACTGTGCTTCTGCCCTGGTGGCTCAGGTGGTAAAGAGTCTGCCCACTATGTGGGAGATCTAGGTTCGATCCCTGGGTGGGGAAGATCCCCTGGAGAAGGGAATGGCTATCCACTCCAGTATTCTTGCCTAGGGAATTCCTTGGACAGAGGAACCTGGCATGGGGCTGAGCAAGTAACACTTTCACTTCACATTCTCCTGAATGAAACTGTGACGGTCGTCATTCCTTTATAGCAGTTGCTTTCAGCTGGGGTGATTTTGCCTTTAGGGGAAATTTGGCGATGTCTGGGACAGTTTTTTTGTTGTCAGAACTGCACAGGGAAGTTGAAGAGGTGCTACCGTGTAGAACCCAAGGATGCTGCTGAACATCTGTGCACAGGACAGCCCCTCACATGAAGAATTACCCAGCCCCAAGTGCCAATATAGTGCTAAGGTTAAGAATCCCTCCTTTATAATAAGGTTCCAGTTCCAAGCTATTACTATTAATAAACATTTTGAAAGAAAGGTATGATACAGAGCAAGATTTGAAGGATTCAGACATCTAGGTACAGTTCATTAACCAATCAATTCAGAGAAATTTATTTTCATAACAGCCAATATTAGAACACTGATTTCTCTTATTTAATGGGTAAATTGAAATAACACATACATTCCTTTTTTTAAAAAAATTGTCATACTTAGTGAAGTAAATCAAACAGAGAAAGCAAAATATCTGTGATATCACTTATGTGTGGAATCTAAAAAAAATTATACAAATAAACTTACTTACAAAATAGAAATAGACTCACAGACATAGAGAATGAGCTTATGGTTACTGGGGGAAGGGGGAGTGGAAGTGATAGGGAGTTTGGGATGGACATGTACACACTGCTATATTTAAAATAGAGAACCAACAAGAACCTACTGTATCGCACAGGGAACCCTGCTCAATGTTATGTGTGGGAAGGGAAGGGAATCTCTGGATGGGAAGGGAATTTAGGGGAGAAGGGATACAAGAAAACCTATGGCTGAGTCACTCTGCTGTGTACCTGAAACTATCACAACACTTAATTGGTTATAATCCAATATAAGATAAAAGGTTAAGAAAAAGTAAAAAAAAAAAATTGTTCTATAAAAGCTTTAGCTAATTTTTCAGATATAATTTTTATTTCATATAAAATTTCTTTAAACTATTAATCTAGTTTTATTTTAAATCAAATATTGAATGCTTTCATTAAAAAATTTTCACAGTATTTATCTCCATTTGTTTAATCTTATTTTATTACTTTCATGAGTTTTGGGTAGTTTCAGCATACAAGTACTGTACATGTTTTGTTTGATTTACATCTAAGTATTTCATTTATTTTAGTGATGACAAATAGTATTTTTCCTAGTTTTATTGAGGTATAATTGACAAATAAAATTGTATATATTTAAAACATACAACATGATTGATATATGTATACAATGTAAAATGATTACCATAGTTAATTAACATCCATCACCTCACATAGATACATTTTGTGTGAGTGTGTGAGAAAGCTTAAAATCTATCCTCAGCAAGTCTTAAGAATACAGTACAGTGTTATTGACTATAGTCACCATGATGTATGTTAGATCCCCAGAACTTACTTCATCTTATAACTGAAAGTTTGTGCCTTTTGACCAACATCTCCCCACTGCCTCCACCCACCATGGCAACCATGATTCTACTCTTTGCTTCTCTGAGTTGGACTTTTCTATTTTTAAATTCCACATATTGATGAGATCATACAGTGTTTATCTTTCTCTGTCTGGCTTGTTTTACTTAGCTTAATGTCCTCCCTGTTCATCTATGTTGTCACAAGTGGAATGATTTTCTTCCAAAAGGAAGAAAAATTATGGCTAAATAATTGTGTGGATGTGTGTACATGGGCATGTGTTTGTGTATCATACTTTATTTATTCTTAACAGTAACGTTGTATATCGATCTTGGCTATTGTGAGCAATGCTGCCATGATCATGGGGGTACAGATATCTTGCCCAGATACTAATTTCATTTCCTTCAAATATATACCCAGAAGTAGAATTGCTTGATCACATAACAGGTCTATTTTTAATTTTATTTCAGTGTCCTGTGCACAGGCTTCTCTGATGGCTCAGTCAGTGGTAAAAAATTTGCCCGACAGTGCAGGAGACTTGGGTTTGATCCCTGGGTCAGGAAGATCCCCTGAAGAAGGAAAATGACAACCCACTTCAGTGTTCTTGCCTGGAAAATCCCATGGGCAGAGGAACCTGGCAGGCTACAGTCCATGTGGTTGCAAAGAGTCAGACATGACTTAGCAACTAAACAACAACAACAACAACAACATCCCTATGCACATGCTAGTATGTAGAAATGATTTCTGATTACTTGTCTTATATCCTGTGACCTTGCTGAACTCACTTATTATTTCTAAGAGGGTTTGGTGGGTTTTTTGGTATATTTCTTAGAATTTTCTTTTTCTTTAATTGAAATATAATTGATGTACAGCATCATGGTAGTTTCAGGTGTATAACATAGTGATTTAACATTTTAATACATTATGAAATGATAAGTCTAGTGACCATCTGTCCCCATCCAACATTTCTATAGTGTTATTGATGATATCCCCTAGGTGGGATATTACAACCTATGACTTATTTATTTTATAACTGAAGTTTGTTTCTCTTAATTTCTTTCACTTATTTCTCTTATTCCCCTGCCCCTTCTCCCCTGGAAACCACCTGTTTCTTCTCTGTATCTATGAGTCTGTTTCTATTTTTTAAAATTCATTTTGTTTTTTAGATTCCATATATAAGTGAAGTCGTAATTCCACATGTAAGAAATCTGACTTATTTCATTTAGCAAATACCCTCTAGGTCCATCCACATTTTCACCAATAGCAAGATTTCATTCTTTTTATGTCTGAGTATGGGCTTCCCTAGTGGCTCAGTGGTAGAGAATCCACCTGCCAATGCAGGAGACTAGGGTTCGATCCCTGGGTCAAGAAGATCCCCTGGAGAAGGAAATGGCAACTGTAACCAAATAGCCTCTTGATGAAAGTGAAAGAAGAGAGTGAAAAAGTTGGCTTAAAGCTCAACATTCAGAAAACTAAGATCATGGCATCTGGTCCCATCACTTCATGGCAAATAGATGGGGAAACAGTGGAAACAGTGTCAGACTTTGTTTTTTGGGGTTCCAAAATCACTGCAGATGGTGATTGCAGCCATGAAATTAAAAGATGCTTACTCCTTGGAAGGAAAGTTATGACCAACCTAGATAGCGTATTAAATAGTAGAGACATTACTTTGCCAACAAAGGTCCGTCTGGTCAAGGCTATGGTTTTTCCAGTGGTCATGTATGGATGTGAGAGTTGGACTGTAAAGAAAGCTGAGTGCCAAAGAATCGATGCTTTTGAACTGTGGTGTTGGAGAAGATTCTTGAGAGTCCCTTGGACTGCAAGGAGATCCAACCAGTCTATCCTAAGGAAGATCAGTCCTAGGTGTTCATTGGAAGGACTGATGCTGAAGCTGAAACTCCAATACTTTGGCCACCTCATGCGAAGAGTTGACTCATTGGAAAAGTCCCTGATGCTGGGAAGGATTGGGGGCAGGAGGAGAAGGGGACGACAGAGGATGAGATGGCTGGATGGCATCACCGACTCTATGGACATGAGTTTGGGTAAATTCTGGGAGTTGGTTATGGCCTGGCTTGCTGCGATTCATGGGGTCACAAAGAGTCGGACCCGACTGACCGACTGAACTGAACTGAACCAAATACTCCAGTATTCTTGCTTGGGAAATCCCATGGACAGAGGAGCCTGGTGGGCTACAGTCCATGGGGTCACAAAAAAGTAGGGCACAACTTAGCAACTAAACCACAACAACAACAACACCCTTTATGTATATATATATCTGTATACCATGTCATCTTTCCATTCATCTGCCGATAGACATTTAGGTTGCTTCCATGAATACTGAATAATTTTAAAACAAATATATAAGTTTATCTTAGAAGCCTTTTAAACATTTCAAATAGAAGATTCTGTATGAGGGTAAATAATTATTTTTTAACCTCTCAGCCAAAGCATTTTTTAAAATTATGATGCTAATAGGATATTTAATGTGCTAGAAAATGTACAGAATTTTTTTCCCCTTTAATAAGCACATGTTTTGGGGAAAAGGAATGAAGGCAGAAGAGTATATTTAATTTGTTGTAGGGACTAGTTATAGGGGCTTTCCTGGTGGCTCAGACGGTAAAGAATCTTCCTGCAGTGCTGGAAACCTGGGTTCAATCCCTGGGTTGGGAAGATCCCCTGGAGAAGAGAACAGCTACCCACTCCGGTATTCTTGCCTGGAGAATTCCATGGACAGAGGAGCCTGGCAGGCTCACAAAGGGGTCGGACATGGGGTCTCAAAGAGTCGGACATGACTGAGCACCTGAGCTGCTAGTTATGGGGCTTAGCACTTCAGAGGAATCAACCTGCTTGTTTAATGACATGAACATACTTCCAACAGTCCACCTCCTTAAGACTGCAAGTGCTTTCTGGATTGTGCAAATCTGGATAACATAGGAAAGCTGCACTTCTCTAGTCACACCTCACATAGTATTCTGGTAGAGTAATGGAATGAGTAAAGGGATAGTACAGAAGGCCTTGACAGAGAAGTCTTTAGCAATCCAGCAAATCAAATTTATTATTGGAATTGGAAGATTTTGGACTTTTCTCATTTTGTCCATCTTACCAAATAATTTTTCAGTATCATATTCCAGGTGCCTCACAATTCTGTGCATGCACGGAATTACAGATCCGTTTCTCTCTAATTCTTTTCAGCTTCACTGAACCCAAACCAGATCAACAGCATTTTCTCCAATTTGAACCAAATAATTCCTGCTTGCCTTGGTATCTCACATGGAAGACCCTCCTTCTGTCTTGCTTTAATCACTTGAGGTCCCTTCAGCCCATGCCTGTCATCCCCCTGGCTTGGCTTCATTTTTTAACTCACCATACCACCCAACCCCACGATTGCTTCTTTTGTTCCTTCTGTTTTCTTTTGGCCTCAGTTCCCTGCCCTTTGTTATATTTCCTCCATGAATATTACTCTTACCTGCTTTTGTGTCCCAAGCCTTATTTGTTGTTGTTGTTTAGTGGCTTAGTCATATCAGAACTCTGCAAATCCATGGACTCCAACACACCAGGCTCCTCTGACAATGAGGTTTCCCAGGCAAGATTATTGGAGTGGGTTTTCACTTCTTTCTCCAGGGGATTTTCCCTCCCTAGGGATCAAGCCTTCATCTCCTGCTTGGCAGGTGGATTCTTTACCACTGAGCCACCTGGGAAGTCCTCAAGCCTTATTTACTGATTCCATATCCCTAGAGATCCCCATTTCTTAGCTAATGTCCTCACCTACTGAGATGTCTAATGTCTACCCATCTAGCATATTTTAGTAAGGTATGGGTGTATAGACAGGCCATCTATTCATTGTTCATAAAATCCAATTTGCAGTTTCCTGGGAAATAAGGCAACTACTTATCTTCAAACCACCCAAGGTCTTAGTCTCTAGAATGCAAGTCCTCATGACACAGTAGAAGGGGTAATAATTGTATGTCTACAAAACATTTTGGGAAAATAACCTTTGTAAATGGTGCTGGGTAAAATGTTACACTTTTTTAGTATAGTCCTGCTAATTTCCTTGAGAAGAAATGTTCTTGGAGGTATGGAATTTCTTATCTCTCCATTTATATGCATTTTCCTGGTGCTGTCAGAAGTTTACTCCTCCCCACAGTTTTGTGGGGTATGTTGGTATTCTCAGTTTACAGAGCAGAGAGAAGAGAGGTCACTTGACTAAACCAGTCATCTGACTTGTTTAGAATTTTACAACAAGCTAATTGCAGAGTCCTTGAGTTTCCTGGCTCTAGTTCCTGTGATATAAATATAAGATGATTTATTTTGCATTGCTTATTTATATAAATGCCTTAGAGCATTTCCTTTCCTTCAATAAAATTGTAAAAACTCTTACCTGGTAAAGAAATTGTTAGTATAGAAAAGAAATGAACTAGGGCCAAGGTTACCTCAGTTTGATTACTGCCTCTTCAGCTGACTAGCTCTAAGGGATGTTGGTTCCTAGACTCTCCTTTCAAATTGTGAAAGCTGTACTCCTTTTATTCTACACTGGTGATGTCCCTTGAAGTTTTTTTTAAGAAAAACAAAACAAAACAGAAAACTTAAAGTACAAAGTGTTATTATTGATTAACTTAAAATGACCCTTGTTTGTGTTGCTAAGGCAGGTGATCCCATGGGTGAGCATTGTGGAGTGTGGTGGGAACCAGCCAGGTCTCCGTAATTTCTTTTGGATTTCTAGGACTGTCTTTCTGTGGAGTTGAAGTGGGGAAACAGCTTGTGGAACTGCTTTTGGTGCTGCCATGAGTGTATTTGGGAAGAAAAGGGTGCATTCCGATGGTATGTTAGGGGGATGTTAGCTGTTCAGGAAAAATAACCCTTACCAAAGTTAATGGCTCCCACTAGCATTTTCAGTAACACGTACCAGATGTGGGTAGTTAATTATTCTCAGATCTGATAAGTACCTGCCAGCCAAGGCTAATTTTATTTTCAGTAAACAGTGGCCAAAGGTCCTAGCTGTTCATTTGATAGGATGGGGCCTGTTTGCACTTATCTATTAATAAAAGCACAACACTCCTTTAGTTTTCCTTTCCCAGGGCCAGATAAAACATTTCAGACACTCAACGTATTTGTCTTAGTAAATCAGGCAAAGTAAACAAATCTGGTGGATTAACTTGGTAAACAGAGAGTGGTTAAGTGTTACCTTTTGAGTTTAGCTCAATGCCATATAAATAGCATTAATCGCATGGTATTTTCAATAACCTTTATGGAGCAAGACAGAAGAGGGTTTTTTTTTTTTTCTTTCTTTCTTTCAATCACTAGGGATATGGCGTGTTTCTTAAGTACTTTCAGATGTCCTTCTGTAGGAAGACTTGAAAATTACTTTAAAATGGAATTTATTCTTTTGTCCCGTTAATAATGCATTGGGAACCTTGCACCAGTTAATGTTGTGTGTAAACCTGGAACCCTCCATGGATCATCTTAGAAAGTAAGATTGCACAGTGGCATGTGGGCTTTGCCACACAGAGATAAGGAACATCTAGAGGTTATTAATTTGGATGGAACAGTGCGAAGGGGGACAGCCTTTATGGTGGAGAAAGGGGTAGGGAGGCAGAAATTCAGACTTTATTCATCCAGAATTTTTCTCTTGGACATAGTCCTGTTAAGGTCAGGAGTGCTATTTATTTTGTGATGTAGATGCTTGTCTTGTGAGAACTGGCATTAAACAGATCAGTTATTTCACACTAGCCAACAAAGCACCATTATATCAAAGTATCTTCCAGTCACACCAGGCCTGGACCGGATTTGTAGTGGTGATCATGTGGTATAGAGCTCCAGTCTTACGCCAGCTCTCTGTATCATCTTGTCTCCCTCATTAAACTTTCATTTTTTAGTAATGATCAAAACCAACTCTCTACCTATACACACACACACACACACACACACACACACACACATACACACATATATTTTGCATTGGCTTTATACTTAAGGTTGTATGTACTTTATAAAATTCTTTTTAAGTTTTGCATTCTGTAGAATAATCCACTTAATTTGGTAAACATCATGCATAAGAGAAATAGCTGAAAGGCCTTAGAGACAATTCCCTACTCACACCTCCACCCCTAATCCTCTGCATTAATACCTTATTCTATAAAAGGGTGATCTGACATAGTGCTGTGAATACAGTGCCAGGTGAATATAGTACAAGGTACCCACAGTGGTAACATCCCAGAGGTGACTGATGATGATAGAGTAGAAGAGACAGTGAAAGCCAGGAATTTGGATCTGTATTCTCTTTTCAGCTTCACTTATTGACCTGTTAGAGGACAACTGAATGACTGCAGTTGTCTTCTTGCCACCAGACCTACCCAACTGCAGTCTCTTCTCAGACCATTTCTAAACTAGCCTTCCAAAATGCAAGTCATAAAGTGTTACTTTCTCACTTAAAAACATTTGGTAGTGGATTCTTGTGTCCCTACAAGATATTATCATGGTCTTAATGATTTTTACCTTGTTTGTAGCTTTGCATCCTCTCATTGGCTAATGCTTCAACCATATTGAATATTTGTGGGTTATTAAACATACATGTTGTTGAACACTCTACCCTCTCTCTGTCCATTTCTTTGATCGATGAATACCTGTTGATTTTTTAACACCCGGTTTCAGCATAAAGTCTCTAGTGACTCAAATGGAATTGATTAATCGTGCTTCATCATACCCTGTGCATATTTCTTACATAGTTCCTATGAAACCTATGGCACTTATTTTGTGTATTTCCGTTTCTTCATACTTAATTACCAGAGGGATTGTATCTTGTCCAGTTTTGTATTTTCATGTACAGCTGAGTTATTGACACAGAGCTAGGACCTGGTTGGTTGGTTGGTTGGATGGATGATGGATGGATGGATGGATAGATAGATAGTTAAGTGTATGCATGGATGGATGAAATAAAGTCCTATAACCATACCTCCTTGCTCAAATTCCACTCCCTTGTCAGTGTTGCATGGAAATGGCCCTTAAAAGTACCCAGATTAAGATTTGATAGGTATACTTGGTCTTTACTTGTATGAGTGAAGAATCAAGAAGAATGCTCCCATAACCCTTGTACTTGCCCAGAGATTTCATAGTCTGAAATTTCACCTTAAAGACTCATTTATCAGTTTTCTGATATTCTATCTACATTTCCTGCCCTCTTTAGAACCTTATACATAGTTGTGAAGTCCTTCCATAAGCATGGTCTTATTTGGTTTTGAAAAGAACCTTATTAGATAAGTTTCTATTATATATATTTTAGAAGTAAAGGAATATAACTTCAAAGCAATTCACTGATCTGCCTAAGGTCATTCCATTGCCATGGATGAGCTAGTGCTGAGCTGAAGGCCTTTGACCCTGGCATCCTCTTTTCTTTAGCTCCTTGCCTTAGAAGGAGACACAGATCTATTAGTCATTAAATACTTCAGGATATATTAATCAAACAGATCACTCTCTCCATGCCAGCTCACCAGATTCTGAGGAAAACAAGAGTTTTGATTTCTAAATTGGGAAGGAGAAGTAGCATGAAGAGAGAAAATGGAGGATAATTTTAAAGACTGGGTCAAGCACAAAGAGTTTGGTTAGATGTGACAGTGGCCCAGGATGGATACTGTCTTAACATAAATATACCAAGTTTATATTTCTTAATTCACCACTTCTTTGTTAAACTACATTTTCACTAATAAAAGGGACACAGACATTTCTGTCATCATTATATTGATATTCATACAGATCTTATCAAAGTACAAAGTGCTAAATATTGAAAATCATATCCTTAATATCCCCAGAAGTTCCCTTTAAGTCTCTTTAATATAGTTGTTTCATTGTTGTTGTTGTTCAGTCACTAACTTGTGTCTGACTCTGTGACCCCATGCACCACAGTTTGCCAGGCTTCCCTGTCCTTCACCATCTCCTGGAGTTTGATTAAACTCATCTTCATTGAGCTAGTGATGCCATCCAACCATCTCATCCTCTGTCATCCCATTCTCCTCCTGCCTTCAGTCTTTCCCAGCATCAGGGTCTTTTCCAATGAGTCAGCTCTTTGCATCAGGTGGCCAAAGTATTGGAGCTTCAGCTTCAGCATCAGTCCTTCCAATATGCATTCAGAGTTGATTTCCTTTAGGATCGACTGGTTTGATCTCCTTGCTGTCCAAGAGACTCTCAAGAGTCTTCTCCAGCATCACAATTCAAAAGCATCAATTCTTTGGTGCTCATCCTTCTTTATGGTCCAAGTCTCACATTGGGAAACACAAACTGTTTTTATGACACAGGTAACATGGATGGGATTATGATTTACTCTTTATCTCTCATGTTGGAGGCTTTCTTTCAAAATTCTGATGTTCTCTGGCACTCTGTGTTGACAAGTAAGAGGTGCATGCACTTGTGTGGGCATTGCATGTGTGTGCCACATACACAGACACATACAGGTGCTTTAGGTACATGGGCAGTTTTGTTGACTAGTGTCTTTATTAGATGGTTTTGGCATGGAAACAGTGTCTTGTGGGTGGACCTCCAAATGTCTACATCTGTATGTCTTTTCTGTACAGGTCATCTTTTTGTCCAGAGAAGACTGTTTCAGTTTTCTTTTTGAGAGTTAAACATCTGGTTGTCAGAGCTTAGGGAGCTGAGGGAGAGAAAGATGCTAAGGTGCAGATGTTGTCTCTCCCAGGATATAGACTCTTCCTTAAATCTTCCATTTCAGTTCCATTCAATTACCTCCTCCAGCTCACCCTCTACCTTTGGGTCCAGAACTCCTTTACATCCATTTCATAGGGAATAAACCTCTGAAGTATATGTAAAATGTGGGTAGGATTTAAACACAAGGAGATCAGAAAACCTTCCTGCAAAAAGAATAAAGCAGGAGAATGTAAGGTTGAGTTCCTTTGTGGTGCACCTGAAACTATCATAGCGTTGTTAATCGACTATACTTCAATATAAAATAAAAAGTTTAAAAAAAGGAAAATGCCAGCTAAGACATGAATTTGGAGGAAAAAAACAGAGTGAATGGGAAATAGCCAATAATTCACTTCACTTAGTGTGAAGCACATATGAAGATCTGTATTTGAGAAGAAATGAATGTGGGAACAGAGACTGAAGCTTCAAAGACTCAGAAACCTAGACTTTCTTTCTTCTGGAGGCATCGAAGAGCCAGCTTCTGCACACTCATTCATTAACTTGTTCAGTCAGTTTCTGAGAGCCTGGTAGATCATTACTGGAATTTTAAAAATGAGTTAGATTGGACTGCTGCTCTGTGACTTTGACACAGTTAACTATTTTTCAGTTGAGGTCTCAACATGGAAAGACTTCATATTTCATATAATAATGTTGGAGCTCACAGATTCTAAGGAGGTTATCAGGCTTGGGAGACTTGATGTTTTTGGAGAGCTGCATTTCTTTCTCCAACAGTGAGACCATTTTGTTAGAGTATGAGAGCTTGGAAATATCTTTTTTCTTCTTGTCAGTGAATGTTATTACTTATAGCACAAATATCACTTCTTCAGGTGAGCCATATGACCAAGGAACCAGGTGGGCCATATGACCAAGAGGCTCGAAAGAACATTATCGTTTCATAAATGGAATTAAATTTGATGTTTAATAGAAATGGACTTCTGGAATTTTTTGCCATCAACCCAGGACCAAAATACAGGACAAAACTGTTGTGTATTGCCTAGCACTGTGCTCAGTTTGCAAAGTCCTTTTATGCTGTTGATGATAGTGGTGAAAATTTGGAAGTAGTTTTTGCCCACATATGTATGCCATGGTAAAGCAGTTTCCTTCCTTAGCAGTCTAGGAAGAACATTATTATATTTATAGACCTCAGTTACAAATTCTCTCCATCAGACTATTGGCCTGAGCTTAAAAATATGACATGATTACACAAGCACTCTGGAATTTAGATTAAACAGCATTCAATTTGAAAATCTAATCATATTATCTAAATATCATGAAGTTATAATAGGCTGATTGATAGAGACCAACACTGTCTTTTCCTGGCGCTACATGCCTTTCACTCAGCCAGCCTTTTCCAGCTAAGATGTTGATAAAGGCGACTATAAATCTTAATAGTTGCAGACAGTTTAAAAGCATAGTTCACTGGGTAAGGTCACACCCACTTAAGTGATCTATTTTGTATACTTTTCAAAAATAGGTTAATTAACTTAATAGAAATAATAGGACTCTCGTATTGATGTGCAATTACTACTAAAACAAGTTTTTTCTTTTCTTTTTTTCCAAGTGAACATGATGTTCATGAAATTGAGGACATAATAGCCATGACAAGAACCAGGCTTAGCAAGGCAGGTCATGTTCAGCGAGTATATTTAGGCCCTTTAAAACCCGCCTTTATTCCCGTCCTAGGACATGGGCATACCTCCACCAAAGCATTTCATTCCTGGCACTCTCCTCTTTCAGTTTTCAGGAGGGATTATTCTTGCTGTTTTGTTTTCCTAATCATTCTCACAGTCGTTTATATAGCCCCTGTTCCCTGAAGACTCCAACGTGCGTAGGGCGCTCTATGAATTTTGGTCTCTGTTCTTTTTCATCTGAGGCTGTTTTCTTCACTCTTCTAACAAATGATTCATCTGGTACCCTGGGAGAAGCATGGTTTCAGAGGAGGCTGGAGTGAAGGAGAACAAGGGAGGGCCCAGGCCAGAGTCATGTTTGGGACAAGTTATATTATCCTAAAATGGCCTGGTTTCATTTTATTGTTTAGTGCCTGGTTCCAGTTTTCTGCACTCAAAGTGATTTACCCTACTCTAAGATCTCTTGTTGATGGCTTAACCTTCTTATTTTATTATTCGTCACTAACTTTGCATAATTTGATTTTTTCCATGTATTTAGTCCTTAAAATATACCTTATTTTGTATCTTAAATCAAGTGTATGGGTGTTTATTATATTATTTTGCAGAACACCTAAATATATTTAAAATAGCATATTACATTTTAAGGTGTTAATTCCTTCCTTCAATGTGATATCTTATATCACAAACAACTCTCTCTGTGGATATTGCTGAGTCCTCAGGGCTTGAATTCTCTTGTGGCCTAGGCGGTACAAGAGGTAGCTGTTTGGTGTTGTTTAGTTGCTAAATCATGTCTAACTCTTTGTGACCCCATGGACTGTAGCCTGCCAGGCTCCTCTTTCCATGGGATTTCCTAGGCAAGAATACTGGAGTGGGTTGCCATTTCCTTCTTCAGGGGATCTTCCCAATTCAGGGATTGAAGCCACGTCTCCTGCTTTGGTAGGAGGATTCTTTACTGTCTGAACCACCTGGTTAGTGATATCTGTATATATGAGGGCAGGATGCATTTTGAACCAATGGGCATATTTTGAACTTGAGATGCCGGGTGGATTCCTAGTTTATCTTACGGCTGTACTGTTTTTCCACTTCCTTACACTGCCCTGCCAAGACAGCCTTTTCTAAACAGAAACGAATCTTGTTGGTACGTATATGTGAATGTACATAGAAAAGAGCAGGTAATACTTAGCTGGGGTAGAAAGAACCTTTTAACCATCTCCCTGCCTTAGGTTCTTCATTAGAAAAATGCCTCCCTTACAGATGGTTGCAATGACTGTGAAGTTCAGTTTTCAGACTTAGTTTTCTGTTGAGCAATAAAATGGTTCACCTGCAGTGCAGGATGGAACCACCCATCTTGAATATACCATATTCCTCTGTTTCCTAGGTTAATGTTGGTGGTTTTCCCTCCCAAGCATTCTCTCTAGAGTTTAGCAGCATTCCTTTCTTGAAAGCAAAGACCTCATTTCCTATTTCTTTCATATCCTCTAATTTGTCCAGTACAGGGTCCAATTGAGAACAAGCATTTGTTAAAACCATTTTAGGTAATTAACTAAAAAACGTCTGGCTTGGGTTTCGGAGAGCATGAGAGATTGGGCACGGGAAGTTCTGGCAACGGGAGAATTGAACTCAAAGGGACATCTTTTTCCGTTACTATTTTTCTTTAATAATAAAAGAATTATAAGTACCTTGTACATATAAAATTTGGGAGCACAAAATTATTTTAAAAGTGGTTCCATCTGCTCCTAAGTATACACTTAAGATAACTGAAAAAAGTTGTACACAAATGTTCATAGCATCATTATTTGTAACACCCCCAAAGTGGAAATACCTTAAATATACATCAGTGGATGAATGAATAAACAATATGTGGCATGTCCATACAATGAAATATTATTTGATGGTAAACAGAAATGAAGTACTGATACATGTTACAATGTAGAAAACATTATGCTAAGTGAACGGAGCCTTTCACCAAAGACCACACATTCTATGATAACATTTTTGTGAAAGTCCAGAACAGGGAAATCTATAGAGACAGAAATAAGGTTAGTGGTTGTTTAGGGATGGGAGTGGGTGGGCTTGTGGATGATAGCTAAAGGGTACAGGATTTCTTTTTGAAGTGATAAAAATGTTATAAAATTGATTGTGGTAATGGTTGCACAACTCGGTGAATATTTTAAAAATGATTGAGAATTTTTCAGTGAGGGAATTGTATAGTATGTGAATTATCTCTCAATAAAGCTATTATAAAAAAAATTAGTGATCTAAAACCCTATACTTAAATATCTACTGTTATAGCATTATATTTCCTTCATCTTTAAATATTTAAATTTTTACACACTTTAGCTCATAGTTTACATAATTTTGTAGAGTGTTTTCATTTATCATTTTATCATGATCATTTTCTCATCCCATTAAAAAATTTTTTGTAAACAGACTTTTAATGGCCACAAAATAAATTCCCTCATTGTAGCATAATTTCCATCACTATTCTTCTAGATATTGTACATTTAGGTTGTATCTCTTTTTCACAATTACATTTTGGGAAGACTATGAAAACTTTTATTCTCATTTCTGAGCATAAAGAGTTGAAGTAAAAGAAAAAAAGAGTGTAGTGAATAATGCCTTCATTGAGTTTTAGACGAAGGTTTCCCAAAATAAAAACTTTATGTCTTGGTTTTAGCCTTTGGGTAGAACAAAGTAAATTTTCATCAGGAGTCATTAGAAAAGCAAGCCCCACCTGCCCAGGGAGAGTTTTAGGTCAACATACAGATTAGCTCCTCCTCCAGACCCTGGCAAGTAGCAGAAGTCTCTTGCTTTCCTGCGTTAAGAGGTGGACAAGTTGTCAGCCTGACTGAGTTCATATCTTTATACAGTAGGTTGTTTTTCCTAAGAGGTTCTACCTTATTTGATCCTTCATCATTTTCTGTTACTCTGGTGGCTGACAGTATGAAAAAGAAGTAAGAATTTCTAGAGAAGAGTCTTCTCTAGAGAAAAGGATTAAAGTTTTATTCACTGTAAATTTTCATTTTATTATTTTCTAAAGAAAAAATTAAATGCAGTGTTTTAGGCAGTTATCACCTTTCATCATATTCATCATATCTCATATTCTTATTTTAGGCTGATTAAAATATTTAAAACTTGAACATCTTCATATCATAACTTTGTTTAAATTTGTATACCCACCAGCCAATTTTAGCATGCTTCTTTCCATTATATTCTGTTTAGTCTCTAATTTCAATTTGTACCTTCCCTTCTCCCTTAAATTGTCCAGTTCTAATTCGGACGGGTAAGAAAATGCTTGGTCAGTTGTTGAGAGGAGGGTGTTGATCCTGTGTGTTTTTTTGTCATTTCATTCTTAACCTATTACATGTATTAATACATTTGTCCTGTCCTCACTGACTTGACCTCTGATCACATTGCGAAGTACAAACATCTTCTAAGGAAGGGAGAGCCAGGCGCTAATGAGCTTGTGCCTTTGTTAGCCAGGGCTCAATTCAGAATTTCTGTTTTCTAACTTGGGGGAATAAGAAGCTTAGCTAGATTAAGAGACTTGCCTAAGTCACATAGCAAAAAGCTGAGATCAGGACTGAGAGCTGTTGCCAAACTCTTCCACTAAAATCTATAAACTTATGGAAGCTCACTCATACAATATATAACTTGGTGTAGGGAAGAAAAATAACTATGTATCCAGGTTGAACTGATCTCTCTCAAATTTCAAGTGAAGAAAGACCCTTAAAGGAAGAATTTAAGAGAATTAAAATGATGTGAACCTGAACCATGGTTCATTTCTCATTCAATTATTTCCTTTTAACCACTGATGGCTTTTTGTGCTTGGCTGGGTATGTTTTCAGCTAGTCAAGCCTATGTTATGAAAGAGAAATAAGACACTTAATCCTGTGAATGATTAACCTGCATTGGCCTCCCTCCCCAGTAGCTTGCCCTTCCTGTATTGTAGTCTGTTTACTCACTTCTGAGCCAAATCTCCAAGGTCTCTTCTTATTGAGTGTAGGGCCATCTGGATCAGGAGTAGGGCCTTGCCTTTGTTTTATTCTGAAGATGATGTGACTGATTATACAGCTCCAGGCATTTGCATTTTTCAAAGGAATTTTTAAGTTTATTGCTTGCAAAAACCCAGTTACAGTAAAATATCATTTAAAAAAGTTTACGGATGAGGAAGTTGAAGCCAGGGAAGTTTTGACTTTCCGAAAAAAGTTCCCCAACAAGTCAGTGGCAGAATTCAAATGGGTGTACACTCTTATATACTTAGTTTAATGTCTAATTTGTTGAGGTGTATTTTTTATTCTTATTTATAAAGCCAAGTAGAGCTGGCTTGAGTCATTTGTAGTTAATAAGTTTTTGTGTTTGACCTGTTGCTATTGAAACCCAGGTCAGGCTTAAAGATGGAGTTATATTCTCTGCATTCTTGGCAAAAAGCTGTTTGCTACTTTGTCATACTGTCTGAGAGAGAAACTCAACCTGAGAACCAAAAATTTATTCTCCAAGACAGCTGTCAGTAGGTTCAGTGAGACCTAGGGAATAACCTTTGGGCTATAGATTTTCCTTCTGTGAACTGGAAGGCCTAATCAGGCTCCTAGAGGTGACAAGAACAGACTGATTACTCAGTGATTTAGATTCCAGGGCTATGAGTAATTTTGTGTGAAGGTCTCTAGAACTTAGTCCAGGGGCATAGACTCTTAGTTCCTTAGTAGAGGGAACTAAAGAGAAATGACTTTCCATTGTCATATTGAAAAGCAGTAGCAGAAAGAAGCCATATTTCCTGGCTTCTTTCCTTGGGCTGTAACCACTAGACTGCATAGATAAATATTTACTCAAGGAAGAATGCATAGCACTGAAGGAGCAAAGTCTTAAAATGGGTAAAATATACAAAATACTCCAACGTAGGTTATTATATTGACATCTGTGGCCACATACTGGTCCATGAAGGGGAAAGTTCTAGCCGCTGAAACCTCAACCACTAGAAACTTACTCTGCAGGGCATCTTTGTAATTATGGCACTGACTAGCCCATGTTAATTAGCAACCCCTATTAATTCCTCAGTTCAGTTCAGTCACTCAGTCATGTCCAACTCTGCGACCCCATGGACTGTAGCACGCCAGGCCTACCTGTTCATCATCAACTCCCAGAGCTTACTCAAACTACTCCTCCTGTTATTTTCCTAATGATCCTTAAATATTTTGCTATCTTCTTACTCTGCACATTTAGCCTTTGGTGGAGGTGCTGGTGAGTTCTACTTTCTGGTAGATTTTAGAGTCCAGATAGTCAAGAAAGAAAGAACAACAATAAGAAAGAGAGAGAAAAAAAAAAAGACACATCAATTTGACTAAGACAAGGATATAGTGTTGATGGGCCTCAGTGACCCCAAGCGAAGATCAGAGCAACTTGGATTTAGTGTTAAAAGCTCTTTAATGGAAGCTGTTTAAAAATAAAGCATATGAACCTAAGACAAGCTATGTTGGAAAGAGGGAACAATGCTGGAGCGAAGCCAAGAGCTTGTGGTGAGACAGCATCCAGTGGGGCCGAGACTAGGAGTGTTGGGTTGGATCAAGGTTAGTGACTAAAATGCTCTTCTCCTTGATAATCACATGACTAACTCCCTCAACCTCTCCATTCTTTACTTAAATATCATCTTGTCAGTGAGACGTACACATCTATTCTGACCCATCTATTTGAACTTGCAGTGAATAGAGGGAGTTAATTAAACCTCATGTTGATTAATCCTGCATTACACAAGAAAATTTAATGCTATAGATGGTTGAGCTCCGTGGTATTATAATCCTCGTCTCGCTTTTTAGTTTAATGCTCCTTGAAAATACTGGTATTCAATTAGTGTAAATATTAAAAATTATTGGCCCATGAGAAAGGAACAGGATGTTTGCTCCCTTTCTCCAGCCATACTTTGAATCCTGGTGATCAAGATTTTCCTGAAAGATTAAAGATGAAATAAAGCAATACATTGATTTAGTTACATGATCTTTTTGTATACTAATATACTATATTTTGTCATTTCGTTTTTTTCTTCTCTATGTTTTTTTTTTTCCTATCCAATGGAAACTCACAGTTTCAAGCTCCTTTTTCATCCCTTTGCTGTCAGTGGTGAGGGAGAGCTCAAGATGCTTTTGCTGAACTTAAATATAGTTGAAATGTTTATAATCAAAGTAAAGCATACCAGTGGAGAAGGAAATGGCAACCCACTCCAGTATTCTTGCCTGGAGAATTCCATGGACAAACGAGGCTGGCAGGCTACAGTCCATGGGGTCACAAAGAGTCAGACACGACTGAGCGCGACTATCACAGAGCATACCAAAGAGGCACAGTATTTGAGTTTCATCAGTCATGTAGGATAATTTAAGTATTAAATGCATCAGACAGCTTATTTCCATTTTCATTATAGGCATAGCTTAAAAAGACTTGGTAGATGTTCTTGTTCATGGCCTTCCCACCTGTGTTTGGGATGAGCTCATCATGGTTTATAAACATAGCTGACATGAGGTAGTCTTTACATGGAATACAACTAAAAAACACGTATTTTGGGTTGTATCAGGTGAGCTATTGCTGACTCACCCTGTGATGCTTTTCTGTCTAAATCATTGCTGGGGCTTGATACGAAGTGTGCCAGGGCTCACCAGTAAGACCAGAGTTCTTTTATGGTTCCTAAATCAAATTCAAGTTCTGAAATTTATGGTGTCTGTTTAAATTCCAGTTGGCTGAGATAAGTTCTCAGTTAACATTTACACATTGGATCATCATCTTCTAGTAAATTCATGGTATCGATAGAAAATGTATGAATTAGTCTGACCTAGGTTCAAATCTTTCTTCTGCTACCTATTCTGTTGGGTAAACCTCTTTGTGCCTCCACTTCCTCATCTGAAAATCTGACAGTTCAAAGACGATGGCTTCATGATTCTTGACTACACATTCACTTTTTAGAATAGTTACAAAGAATTTGCAATATCTGTCACTGAGGTTTTGCCTGTTTTTCCTTCCTTTGTTCTTCTATTGCAATAACTGATATAGCAGCCTGTTTACTGCAGTCATCAGGAAACTGCTAGTCCTGTGATCTAATTGACTGGCTCCTCCTGGTGAGCTGGGGCTCCATATGGGTGTTGTGTTCTTTTTGTTATTCAGTCGCTCAGTCATGTCCAACTCTTTACGGCCCCAGGGACTGCAGCACGCAGGTACCCCTGTCCTTCACTGTCTCCCAGAGTTTGCTCAGATTCATGTCTGTTGAGTCACTGATGCTATCTAACCATCTCATCCTCTGCCGCCCACTTCTTCTTTTGCCTTCATTCTTGCTCAGCATTAGAGTCTTTTGCAATGAGTTTACTCTTTGCTCAGGTGGCCAAAGTACTGGAGCTTCAGCTTCAGCATCAGTCCTTCCAATGAATATTCAGGGTTGATTTCCTTTAATATTGGCTAGTTTGATCTCCTTGTAGTCCAAGGGACTCTCAGGAGTCTCCTCCAGCACCACAATTCAAAAGCGTCCATCTTTGGCATTCAGCCTTCTTTATGGTCCAGCCCTCACATCTATACATGACTACTGGAAAAACCATAGCTTTGACTATATGGACCTTTGTTGGCAAAGTGATGTCTCTGCTTTTTAATATGTTGTCTATGTTTGTCACAGCTTTTCTTCCAAGGAGCAAGGGTCTTTTAATTTCATGGCTGTGTGTTCTATTAACTTCGTTCTGAGTGTGTGTTGACTTGCCAGTCTATCTAGTCCTTAACTCTGGGAGATGAAGAGACAGATTTTGTTTCTTAGGTGTAGGCATTTTGAGAAACATCAGCTCACACTTCCTTACTTTGCTGGGACTTTGTGTGAAGGGTAGAAAATGAAAACTAGAGGTTAAGTCACTTATTCAAGATCCACAAGAGTAAACAGGGAAACAGATTCAAACACAGGTCCAACTAGTTTCAAAACCTGCACTCTTAGCTCTCAAATACTTGGTCATTTCTAAAAATAATGTAATACAATCTAGTGGTGAAATAGTGAATCAGGAAATTAAGATTTCACTTTTCAGTTTCACCATTGGCTTTACCTCGGCAACTCAATTATCCTTTGATGATTTGTCCATAAGGATAGTGAGGAATGTAATGTCTGTAGCATTAAAAACTAAAACAAAATAGCAACAATAAAGACGTTCAGTCTCCAGAGAGGATGAACACTGCATGAATTTATAGTTGTTAATGTTTCATATTGAAGACTTCTGAACACATCCATTTTAAATACAAAAAGGTAAACTTTGAACCATGAATATCCAGATTCTGGGAATCAAATGGTAACCAACCTTGAAATAGTTATAACAGTGCCCAAACAGGGTAGGCTAACAGAATAATGTCACCCAGGTAACTCCCAGAGAAGGCTGCTGGATTGTTTCAGTTAGCAGCAAGAGTATGCATTTCTTGGGCCCAGAGCATATTAATCAACTGCCCTGTGCCAAGACTTGAGCTCTGTTTTTTCACTAGAGACCTGTTCTAAATAACTTTGTTCATAATATTGTCGTCAAGTTTGCCATCCACAGTTGAGGCATGTCACGAAATGAGCAAAGGAGCTTTTTTCTCCCAAGCTATAACTACAAGAACGAGCCAAGAAAGATAGTTTTGAGGATTTAGACTTGTTTCTGTGAAAGCTTATTCTTCTAGACTCAGAATGCCACCGAGTGTACATTGCCACATCTCCCTTCAAGGGCAAACAGCATGTAATGCTACACACAGACAAACTCAGTGATGTTTCTTCTGGAAACCTTTAAAAGTACCACCTTTTCCTGGATGCCGGAAAGACCCTCAGCCCACCAGCAGCTGCCTCTGTTTATGCACGTGTGTGCACATAAAGGCACTTACGTTCTTGTTTTTAGAGAAGGATCTTTTTTTTTTTTTTTTCAGAATGATCTTGTGTTTTAGAAAGATCCTGTTGCTGCCCATTACCAGAGTAATCTAATTATGTATGCTTTACTGATTCCCATCTGGCAATATCCATTTTTCAAGTGTAACTAGGTTTCTTCAATGGTTCTTTAAAAACATGTGATCCATCACAAGTAGTTATCATTTCACTTAGAGGTGAAGTCCTTTCATAAGGAGAAAATATAAAATTGTTTTAATTTTGGCATTATCATTGAAGTTTCTCCAACAATTCTAAATTGATTTGAGAGAATGTGAGAAAAGGGAAGAGAAAGGAGGAGGGAAAGGGAGAGGGGAAGCAAAAGGGAGAGAGAATGAGAGGGAAGAAATGGAAATGAAAGGTAATGAAGCTTAAAAAAAAAACAACTCAGCTGAAACTCCTAGCAACACATATAAATAAGGTTAGTTTAAGAAAGCCTTCCAAGGGTTAAAAGAATTGAACTGTCCAGCCTAAAGGTTCAAACCTTCTGACCTTTGACCAACTTTTCACCTGGTCTTATCTATTGTTCCTTGAGTCACTGTTGAGATGACCAAGTTGTCTAGGGGCTGAGAATACTTTAAATAAAGTTGCCTTGCTGGAGAACATTTTCCTCCTCAGGTATCTTTATCATGTGCTCAGTGCACATGACCTTGACATTACCTGAAAGGGGCCGCTCATCCAAGTGGGTAGAGCACCAGATCATTCAGCACTGCTTTCATTCATTAAGGCACTTTTCTAGCATTGGGCTGGTGACAAGAATCAGGGTCTTCTCCTCCTTTTCTCACCCTCCCTCCCTGCCCTGAGGCTGTTTAGACAACAGTAACCGTAAACTGGAAACCCATATCTCTTTGCAAAGACCTGGAATCAATTAATTGATAGGTAGCTTTTTAGTATTTAACTTTGGACTCATTTATCAAATTCTAACTAAGACTCTTCCCTGGTGATCCAATTAATTGGAATATGCTTTCTAAAGCTGTTGGAGAGAATATCACTGTTTTATATGCTTTATTGTTACCACTTTCCATGTTGAAGTGTGCTATACACACTTTCTTCTGTCATCATTTCCCTGCCTATACTGTCGGTTTCATGAATGACAAAATGGGGTTAGTACTTGACCATAATCATGTTAGGAGCTGGCATTGGAGATTGGATTAAGATTTCGGTCATCCAAGTAATTAAACTGCTACACACAGCTTATTTAATCACATTCCTTTCCAAATCCTTCTTTGTTAAAAGTTTGAAGGTTGGGCTGTTTTATTTTCTCTTATTCCTATAAGTCAACCAAGGAATTTTTAGGCTGCGTCTGGACTTCTTCCCAGTCCTGGCCCATAGCTAACATATGGGAAATTGGCAGAATGTAGGGTCAAGAGAGAAAGGAGTTCTCAGTAAAGCACCGTGAAAGCTTTCCCCACACTAACACATCTATTTCAGTGCTCCTGTTTTGTGTGGCTGGCAAGTGATGTTGTTTGGGTTGTAAAAAAATCAGTTTGCCCAATTTTTTCAGGCAGACACAAGACAGGATTCTTTGAGGTCAGAACTCGAGCAAAGTATTTGGTTCTCTTGAAGAAGTTGAAATAAAGGGCACTTTGAATGAGATGCATAGATGAAAATGTTGCTCTGGTCTAAATCACAGAGAATGCCAAGTGTGTGTTTGTCAAAGTATTGTGGGAGTATATTGGCATTTTGGACATAGAAGCAGGTGAGATTAGTGTCACCTTCTTGCAAAGTACAGTAAAACCCCTTCTTCCTTCATTAATATTTCTTCCTTTGAAGATAAAGGAGCTACTTCCAGTATGTGTTAGCATTCCTTTTATCATTAAATTACTGTTTATTGGTATGTGATTTCCTTGTTACTCTAGAATGTGGTAGATTCTCCTCATATATAATCCCTGGATTACAGGCTTTGTTTTTAGGATAAGGCTCTGTTATTTATTTATTTATTTTTTCCTTTCTTGGCAAGAATCTGCTTGGGGATAAGACAGATTTCATTCAGCAAATTAAAAATAAATATTTAAATTATTTTTTTCTTCACCTAAAAATTTCAAAGCACTTGTAGCTAATATTACCCTCAGATCAATCCAAAGAGATAAATACATATATTTTATCTCTGACCTAGAGATAGGAAATTAAAGTACAGAATAGTAAAGGCCTAGTTTCACTTACTAGGTTGTACTTACTAAGTTCCCAATGAATGTTTGGAGCTTACTGAATGGTAGGTTTCTTTCTGGTATTAGTCTAGAGCAATGCCGTACAACCTTTATATGCCATGATACACAAAAATGGGTACTAATTACTCTATGGTACCTGGAATATTTTTTTCAAAGGACATCTCTAGTGATAACATAATTTAGATAGGAGAACAACTTGAAAAATATTATGCTATATTATTATTGTATGTGTTGGGAGTAATACTGCCAAAGGGCTCACGCATTAGAGTGCTCATCTGTGACATGGGTAAACAGAAAACACATCCTTCACACCATAGGAATGTTATGCCAAACATCATGCTAAAGATACAGATGGCTTACAAGGAGCCACAAAGACTAGGATTTCAGCCAGTTCAGGTCTTACTTCAAGACAATTGGTTCCTTTACAAATGGTAGACAATGTCTATGTGTGTATTCCTCCAAGGCATTCTGTGACTAGAGCTGGGCCTTTGACGCCAACAGTTTCTCAGTTCTGAAGAACATGTATAGGCCAGAGCATTGCCTAACTCAAATAGTCATCCTTAATATTCTTGCCTGGGAAATCCCATAGACAGAGGAGCTTGGTGGGCTACAGTCCATAGAGTCACAAAGAGCTGGACATGATTTAGCGACTGGGCAACAACAGTCAAGGAAAGGAGTTTCAGCACCTGTCACCTTAAAATATGCCAAATTTGGGTAGATTCTGAACCATCACCTGCATTTTTAGAGCATTTAGTTTGATGGAGTACAAAGTATTTAGAGCGCTTCACCCCATTCATCTTTATTTTGCCCTTGACTAATACTTTGCCCAAACTTGTTTATCCTATAGCATGCTTACAAGTACCTCCATTTGCCTTTGCTCACTGTCCTCTGCAAGTAGCAGCTCATCTGTCCACTGATACGTGAGGCTGTACTGGTAACAGTACATCACTATACTGTACTATTAGAGGGGACCAGTTAGAGGAGTAATCTTTTTAAGAAAAGTACTCAGCATTGGTAATGGATGTATCATCATGTTCATCATCATGCATTATGACATTTTAGACACTGTTATAACATCGTGTATTGATCCTTTAAAAAAACATTTTAGGTGGACATGAGTTTGAGCAAGCTCCGGGAGTTGGTGATGGACAGGGAAGCCTGGTGTATTATAGTCCATGGGGTTGCAAAGAGTTGGACACGTCTGAGCGACTGAACTGAACTGAAATGAACTGATAGTTGATTTACATTGTTGTGCTTATTTCTGCTGTACTGCAAAGTGATTCAGTTATACATACCTGTATTCTTTCTCATATTCTTTTCCATTATGATTTATCACAGGATGTTGAATATAGTTCCCTGTGCTATACAGTAGGACTTTTTAAATTAATCCATCCTATATATATTACTTTGCATCTGCTAATCCCACACTCCCAATCCTCTCCTCCCCCATCTCGCCTCCCTCTTGGCAGCCACAAGTCTCTTCTCCATGTCTGTGAGTCTTTGTTCACAGATATGCTCACTTGTGTCATATTTTAGATTCTGATATAAGTGATGTCATATTGTGTTTGTCTTTCTCTTTCTGATTTACTTTTCTTAGTGTGATAAGCTCTAGGGCCATCCATTGTTTCATTCTTTTAGACGGCTGAGTAATATTCCATTGTATGTGTGTATCTTCTCCATTCATCTGTTGACAGACATTTATTTCTTTTTAATTTTTAAAATTAATTTATTTATTTTAATTGGAGGCTAATTACTTTACAATATTGTAGTGATTTTTGCCATACATTGACATGAATCAGCCATGGGTGTACATGTGTTCCCCATCCTGAACCTACCTCCCATCTCATCCCTTGGGGTCATCCCAGTGCACCAGCCCTGAGCACCCTGTCTCAGGCCTAGGACCTGGACTGGCGATCTGACAGACATTCAGGTTGTTTCCAGGTCTTGTATTGTAAATAGTGCTGCTATGAACATAGGGGTGCATGTATCTTTTGGAATTATAGTTTTCTCTGGGTATATGCTGAGGAGCGGGATTGCTATGTCCTATGGTAACTATTTTCAGTTTTATGAAGCATTATGTTTTCTATAGTGTGTTTTTCAACAACATCTTTTCTCCACAGCCTCTCTAACATTTAATATTTGTAGACTTTTTAATCATAGTCATTCTGACCAATGTGAGGTGATACCTCATTGTAGTTTTGATTTGCACTTCTCTAAAATTCGTGATGATGACGACCATCTTTTCATATGCCTATTGGCTGTCTGTATATCTCTTTAGAGAAGTATCTATTTAGTTCTTCTGCCCATTTTTCAATTAGCTTGTATTTTTGTTATTGAATTATATGAGCTGTTTTTATCATATATTTGATCTTTACAACTCTACGAGGTTGCTGGCATCATTATCCTCATTTTACAAATTAGGAAACTGAAGCAAAGAGAGGCTGAATAACTTTTCCAAGGGCATACAGGTCATGAATTTGCAGAGCCTAGAACATTTAACTCCAGAGGCCCTGGCCTTATGCACTATTTCTTCTTTAAGTAGATGGGAGTGGGGAGAGATACCTTAGGGAGCAGATGCAGAGAATACTAGATAATCACAGTGGTGGGGTGAGCCCTTATGCTGAGTTACATACTTCAAGAGGTAAGGAAAAGATGGGGAAATGTGGAAAGACAAAAGCGTTTTTTTTCTAGATGAGAGTAGCCATGTGGCCATCATGGTGAAGTTGGATCTTGTCTGATGTCTACTATGAGCATTCCTGTCCATATACGTTGGGAGCACTAAGATGGGGAAGTGGCAAGACAAGCCAGCATCACCTCCATGAGGCTGGGGAGGAAAGGGAGGCAAACAGTAGAAGTGGCTTGTATTTAGGTTAGCAGACAACCTAATGTGAAAACTCACTTATTATTACATCAACGTTTGGATGCTCTTTGAAAGGCTTCTGGGAGGGATATGAGAATGATTTGAGGGTGGGTTTTGGTCTTGACCCTGTGCCACAGCAAACAAAATGAAACTCTCCTTGAGCTCAAGGTAATCAAGATGAAAGTGTGTTTACATAGATGAGCAGTGGGATTTACCCTGTGACTCTGGAAGGTAATCCCAGGGTTCAGCGCTCCGTGAATACCATGCCGTGTTCCTAAGCTGGTAAATTACTGTGAGCTTTTATGAGAATGGATTGTGGGAAGCATCTAGATGAAATTCAGCCTGTTTCACCTCAAGTCCAGGGCCCACTAATGCACTCCAGGTGCGCAGGCTGCCCAGGCTTTCTGCCTTGGAAGCCTCAAAGAAGAACTTTCATCCCACAAGGGAAGCTTTGAAGAATACCAAGGGCCTTTCTATCTCTCCTTGTTTTTTTGTATTCTGTCTGCCCACATTTGGTAATTGGAGATATTTGCGGTGTTAAAGAGGACTTGTTCCTTCTCAGCCTGCCCCTCCAACAGTGAAATTTTAAGCCTGTGGCTTCAATTGTGCACAGCAGTGATTTCTCTGCAGTGTCCCTCGGATGTAAAAGGAGAACGGCTGAAATTCTAGAAAGGGGGATATAGGAAATCACCAAACAACAATTTTCCACGTCTATAGATCCTTTCATCTGAGGGCAAAAGAAGCTGGAAAGGGTCCCTCCAAGAGGACTGGCGGGGGTTGGGGGCACAATTTAAAACTCCCTGGTTATGGGCTAAGGAACTAAAGATCAAAGGACTCTGTCCTCAGAATTACACAGTGAGTCACTGGAAAAACTCTGAGTAAAAGTCAGGCATCCTGTTCTCCAATCTTATATGGCTAATAAGTACAATTGACTTTAAACAGTACGTTTATTTTTTTCATTTAGATCCAATACCTTCCTAAAGAATATAATTATATGTGCATTACAGATGAAGAATTTCAAGCCCTGGGGCAGTCTGAGGGGTTTTGCTGTGATGATACAGTGGTTGAAGGGAAAAGGGACTTGAGAAGCCTTGTGTCTATTGTGTGGTCCCTGCGCTCTCCTGGGTTGTTGGCCCCCGTTACAAACCACTGCCATTATTCAGGCCATCTTGTGGCTTCCATTTAGAAGTTCTCCTTTAGGAGAGATTTTTCCAAAGCTAAATTAACAGCTATGAACTGTACTGGGTAAGTCTGTGATTTCCTTTTTCCAATTTTGACTGCTGTAAGCATTTCAGTCTGTTGCCCACTAGTTCAGATCAGCATGTCAGTTTTAACTTTATCTCCAAATGTAGTGCTTTCACATAATATGACAAATGTGTTTGTAGATTTGAGGGCATCAGAGTTTGCTTGAACAGGGACTGTATAAGTTCTGTAAATATTTTAATATCCCATTTAATTTGGATTCTTTTTTCATGGGTCCTCTTTTTTAAAAATATTTTTAGCCTCACCACATGGCATGTGGGATCTTAGTTCCATGACCAGGGATCGAACCCGAGCCCCTTGCACTGGACGCACAGAGTCTTAATCGCTGGACCACCAGGGAAGTCCTCACATGTCCTCTCGATGTATGTCAGTTTCTGATGATGGGTGATCTGGCTTGAAGTTCTGGTGACTTGAAGTGCAGGTGGCTAATATGTGCGTGTGCCCATGTGAAATGTCCATGTGGTAAAACTGAGCCAGAGATGATGCCAGAAGCTGGAAGCAAACATCCACTGCAGAGATGAGTTCTAAGTATCTTTCCCAAGCATGTTCTAAGAGACCACCTCCTAGGGAAAATGTTGAGGGGTCTGCCTCTTTATTTCTTGGAGATTTAAAGAGCATTGGCTCTCTGACTGTACCTAGATTGGTGAGACACAGGGCTGTCACCTTTGGGGTCATCCAGGAAGTGTATTAGAGTCAGAGAGACTTTTGCAAATCCCTTGAGACGCATACAGATATAAAGGTAGCAAGGACATAGTGAAAAGAGCATGAACTTTGCAGTGAGACAGATTAGGGCTTAATGCAGGCTGCACCACTTCCTGGTTGTGTAACTTTTGGTTAATTACTTAATTGCTATGACCTTGATTTCTTCTTTCATGAAAATGAGAATAACAATAAGTACCACCCAGGTTTGTTGTGAGACTTAACCAAGAGTAAATATACGAAAGTTTCTAGGATATGGTAGAGTTTCTCTAAATATTAGTTTTATTTTACCTCTGTCATAGCCCCCTTCTCACTCTATCCTCACATGACCAGCAAGAAAAAAAGAAAGCTCTTGTGTTTCTTCTTGTAAGGGCACTAATCCCTTCATGAGGGTTCTACTCTCATGACCTAATTACCTCCCAAAGGCCCCATCTCCAAACATGATCACATTGGGAATTAGAGTTTCAATATGTGAATTTTGGGGGGGACATAAATATGTCTCCTCCAATTCATACCACTTTCCCTTTCTCCCTTTTGCATATCTGATTTGGAAAATCTATATGCTATCAGTTCAATTCAGTTAAGTTGCTTAGTTGTGTCCAACTCTTTGCAACCCCTTGGACTGCAGCACACCAGGCTTCCCTGTTTATCACCAACTCCCGGAGCTTGCTCAAATTCATGTCCATCAAGTTGTTGATGCCATCCAATCATCTCATCCTCTGTAATCCTCTTCTCCTGCCTTCAATCTTTCCCAGCATCAGGCTCTTTTCAAATGAGTCAGTTCTTTGCATTCAGTGGCCAAGTATTAGAGTTTCAGCTTCAACATCAGTCCTTCCAATGAACACCCAGGATTGATCTCCTTTAGTATTGACTGGTTGGATCTCCTTGCAGTCCAAGGGACTCTCAAGAGTCTTCTCCAACACGACAGTTCAAAAGCATCAATTCTTCAGTGCTCAGCTTTCTTTATAGTCCAGTTGTCACATCCATATATGACTACTAGAAAAACCATGGCTTTGACTAGACTGGAGAAGGAAATGGCAACCCACTCCAGTGTTCCTGCCTGGAGAATCCCAGGGACAGAGGAGCCTAGTGGGCTGCTGTCTGTGGGGTTGCACAGAGTTGGACATGACTGAAGTGACTTAGCAGCAGCAGCAGCAGACTAGACAGACCTTTGTTGGCAAAGTAATGTCTCTGCTTTTTAATATGCTGTCTAGGTTGGTCATAGCTTTTCTTCCAAGGAGCAAGGCTACAGTCACCAGCTGCAGTGATATTGGAGCCCAAGAAAATAAAAGTCTCTCACTGTTTCCATTGTTTCCCCATCTGTTTGCCAAGTGACGGGACTGGATGCCATGATCTTAGTTTTTTTAATGTTGATTTTTAGGCCAGCTTTTTCACTCTCCTCTTTCGCTTTCATCAAGAGGCTCCTCAGTTCCTCTTCACTTTCTGCCATAAGGGTGGTGTCATCTGCGTACCTGAGGTTATTGATATTTTTCCCGGCAATCTTGATTCCAGCTTGAGCTTCATTCAGCCCAGCATTTCACATTGGACTCTGCACATACGTTAAATAAGGAGGTTGACAATATATAGCCTTGACATACTCCTTTCCCAATTTTGAACCAGTCCATTGTTCCATGTCCAGTTCTAACTGTTGCTTCTTGACCTGCATACAAATTTCTCAGGAGGCAGATAAGGTGGTCTGATATTCCCATCTTTTGAATTTTCCATAGTGTGTTGTGATCCACACAGTCAAAGGCTTTGGTGTAGTAAATAAACAGAAGTAGATGTTTTTTGGGGACTTTCTTGCCTTTTCTATGATCCAACGGTTGTTGGCAGTTTGTTCTCTGGTTCCTCTGCCTTTTCTAAATCCAGCCTGAACATCTGGAAGTCCTTGGTTCACGTACTGTTGAAGTCTAGCTTGGAGAATTTTGAGCATTACTGTGCTAGCGTGTGAGATGACTGCTATTGTGTAGTAGTTTGAACATTTTTTGTCATTGCCTTTCTTTGGGATTGGAATGAAAACTGACCTTTTCCAGTCCTATGGCCACTGCTGGGTTTTCCAAATTTGCTAACATATTGAGTGCAGCACTTTCACAGCATCATCTTTTAGGATTTGAAATAGCTCAACTGGAATTCCATCACCTCTACTAGATTTGGTGGTAGTGATGCTTCCTAAGGCCCAACTTGACTTTGCATTCCAAGATGTCTGGCTCTAGGTGAGTGATCACACCATCGTGGTTATCTGAGTCATGAAGATCTTTTTTGTATAGGTCTTCTGTGTGTTCTTGCCACCTCTTCTTAATATCTTCTGTTTCTGTTAGGTCCATGCTGTTTCTGTCCTTTACTATGCCCATCTTGCATGAAATATTCCCTTGGTGTCTCTAATTCTCTTGAAGAGATCTCTAGTCTTTCCCATTCTATTGTTTTCCTGTTTCTTTGCATTGATCACTGAGGAAAACTTTCTTATCTCTCCTTGCTTTTCTTTGGAACTCTGCATTCAGGTGGGTATATTTTTCCTTTTCTCCTTTGCCTTTCAGTTCTCTTCTTTTCACAACTATTTGTAAGGCCTCCTCAGACAACCATTTTGCCTTTTTGCATGTCTTTTTCTATATGCTATAGTTGATTTTAATTATGCTTTTCTCACCATAAAATATGATCAAAGTCTTCTCAAAACTTGATTGGACATTTGGATTTCATTGCATCTTTTCATGATTTGCTTATAACATATGTATGATTCTATCTATCATTTGACTTTCTTAACCTATGTGAAATTCAGAGTATGAATTCACTGACAAGAAAGCATTCAGTGTGCTGTTAGCACTTTCCTCTCAAAGTCTGGTCAGCAGTTAATGGCCCTAGATTGAGGAAGACAGGCTTATCCACGACTATGGTAGGGTCTGGCCTTTCCCACAGGGCCTATTTGATTTGTCACCCAGCACAAGTTGTTTTCATACATAAACTCCTAAATCTCAATGACTCAGTGAATTCAAATTTATTTCTTGCTCCCATCAAATTTAATTAGATGTTCTTAGTTGGTGGAAAGCTCTTCTCCAAGCAGAAATTCCTTCCACTTTGTAACTCAGTCATTTTCAACAAGTGACTTCCAAGGTCACTTTGGAAGAAGAAAGCACATGAAGATTTGCAAATGGGAGGTTTTTAGAGGTCAACCCTGGAAGTGTCTCAGATCAGTCCCATCCATATTCCATTGGCTTGGACTTATACGGCCACAGTGAACATAAGGACAACTAGAAAATGTGACAGCTATGTGTCCAGGTAGAAGAGGAAATAGGCTCTGTGCACAATCAGCCGTCTCTGACAGATGTATTTATTGGTTCAGCCTCATCCTTCTGGACTTGTTTGTCTTTCCTCAGTTGACCCCTGTTCCAACTTATGACATCAGTTTGTGATTTTGACTCTAGCTTTGTTAACACCTTATTTAAGAGATTTTTGACTTACTTAATTTGTCCTCATCTTATATCCTTTTGACTCTGATTCTTGCCCCTGCCCTCTGGCCTTTTTTCATTCAGAGAAGTTTGGAATTGTTTCAGAGTTAAAGAGAATTTTAGAGATCATTGAGTTCAACAATTGTTTTTTGTACTAGAGGTATCTATTTCCAAAGAACTTTGGTAAGTTTACATGGTACATGGAAACAAAATATGAATGTATCAGAATCTTTTTCTGCAGCTTTCCTCTTTTCTTTTTTTTTTCTTTTTTCTTTTTTTTTTTTTGCTTTCCTCTTTTCTTAAATATTTATTTTATTTATTTATTTGGCTGTGTCGGGTCTTAGTTACAGCATGTGGGATCTAGTTCCTTGACCAGGAATCAAACTCAGGCCCCCTGCACTGGAAGCATAGAGTCTTAGCCACTGGACCACCAGGGAAGTCCCTGAAGCTTGCTTCTTTATAATGCTTGGGCATTGTGAAAGGGAAAGGTCATTAGGAAGAAAGGAGCTTCCTGATGTGATGGAATGTGTTCATGAATTTCAGCCCTAGTTTTGATGTTAATTAGTCATGTGAAAATTTTCTCATTTTAAAATGGGCTTAATAGGAAATGGCAACCCACTCCAGTACTCTTGCCTGGAAAATCCCATGGATAGAGGAGCGTGGTAGGCTGCAGTCCATGGGGTCGTAAAGAGTTGGACATGACTCAGCAAGTAACACAACACTTCACAGAATGTAAAGAAGAATTATTAGACACAAGGAGTAACAGTGTGTGGTGCTATGTGGTAAGACTATGAATGATTCTTTGACTTGGTTCTGTTTTTTTTTTTTTTCTCCAGATTTTATGCACTTGGAAAGCATTCCTTTTCTATTTAATGCCCTTTCCTAGCTGAGTATCTCTTCAAATGTAAAAATCATGAAGAGCAAAAAGATGGAGATAAGTTCTAGCTCCAACTATTTCATAGAGTTAGGAGAATCACATAAAATAAGATGTAAGAGTACAGTTTGAAAAATGAAGGCTAACTATATAATAAGGTTATTGCTGACAGGTTAGACTTGGCCTTAAAGATTTCTATGCAGGGGAAGTGGAACACATGAAGACATATTTTTAAAAAATTATTGATTTATTTGGCTGCTGCCAAGTCTTAGTTGGGGCACAGGGATCTTTAGTTGTGACCTGCTGTGACTGTAAGACATCTTGTTGTTGTGTTAGTCACTTGGTTGAGTCTGACTCTTTGTGGCCCCATGGACTGTACTCCACCAGACTCCTCTGTCCATGGGATTCTCCAGGCAAGAATGCTGGAGTGAGTTGCCATTCCCTTCTCCTGGAGATCTTCCCGACCCAGGGATCAAACCCGGGTCTCCTGCATTTCAGGTGGACTCTTTACCATCTGAGCCACCTTGGAAGCTAATGAGACATCTTGTATATCTTCAATTCACCATTTCAGTTTATTGCTCCCCCAAGAGGAGGAAACTTGGCAGGCCTGACATGAATATTTGTTTCTCACAAAAACAAAAGCTAAAGATTATTTGCTGCTCATATAGACTAACAGTAAAATATTCAGTATTAAAATCATCACTTTAAAGTCCACATTTGGGGGAAAAAAATGACCTTAGGAAGGAATTAAGCCATTTTCCTGAAGAAAGTGAGGAGATAAATGAGGATTGTCTGCTAATCTAGAAACCCTGCCTTTGATATGTTATGTTGACCACATAGAAATGGGGCAAACCTGCTTGTTAGTGGTGACTGTCACATGGAAGTGCTTTAGTTCACTTATCTGGCTTCCCACAACCTTTGTGATTATAGGCCACTGTTGAAAGATTTTATTTAAATCAAATTGATCCTTCAGTGGTTTTTCTGCTTGTAAAAGTAGTACATACTCATAAAATTCAGACTTTTAAGAAATATATTATGGAGAAAAAGAAATAGTCCCCCATTATCTTAGACTTAACTACTGATAGCAAGTTTGTCCTTTACATTTCTTCAATGCATATATGAATGCATTTACTATGAATTTTCTGAACAAAAATGTGTTTCTATGTTACTTACTGTTTTGCACATTTTCTTCCTCATGTTACATCATTACATCTTGAATGTATTTCATAGGATTTTTGATACCAGTCTCCTTACTTTTCTCATTTTCTTTCAGAGACCCTTAGACCCTGATCTGGATGGTAAATAACTTACAAAGTGAAAAACAAGAGAGCCAGAGAGTGATTTAAAAAAATAAGGCAAAGCCTTTTTTAAAGTCAGAGCTTTTTCAGTTTGGCCATGGCCCTACATTCTTATTGGCCAACCTATTATTTGTGATTGTTGTATTGATAGTATGAGTCATGAACTAATGACTTCAGAAAAGTAATTTTTTCCCCCATCCTGGCATTCTTTCCAGCACAGGGCTTGTGAAAACTAATTGGATTTAAGGGTGATGTTGATCTGCCCTGGAAAGATGGAATGAGTTATCCACTGAGAAATACATCTGATCTAGCCACTCTCCAAAAACATCTCTCAATTTCTCTTCTACAGAATAGAATCCAAACTCACTAGCTTCATAGGTCAGATTTTCTTGGCTCATCTCTCCAACTCCCAGCATCCCATTTCATGTACACATGCTTCATAAACTGCCTTTCTTGCTGACTCTTACCTTTGTGTTTTTGCGTTGACTTAACCCTTTGTGAAGATGCATTTTGTTAGCTTCTTTGCTTGGTGGAGCTTGTATGCTCATCAGCTCTTTGGTGAGATTTTGCTGTACTCCCTAGGCAGAGTAAAGAACTCCTCTCTCTTCTCCATGCTGGTTCTATTATGGTGGTTCTGATGCTAGAGTGAAACTTACCTTACCAGTCTGAATTCATACCTGGACTGTAAGCCTTCAGAATTTAAGAACCATATTTTATTCATCCTTTCTCTCCAGAGATACTCAATAAGTGCTTCAGTGAATTAGTAACAATTATAATTTCCTCAGTCCATCTAGTGTTGATTTCTTTATGGGAAGGGGACAATAAAATTTTTTTTTTTTAGGACTATGACCAAGTATATTTGTTTACTTCCTTGCCACTAGCCTCAAAAGTGAAGAGATATAACTCAGTAGCAGTTCCCTCAGTAGCAATTATGGATTGTCAGTAGCAATTATGGATTGTCAGTAGCAATTATGGATGCATGAACAAAAACAAATTTTATCCATTTATCTACGCATTTGATGGGGCTTTCCTGATAGTTCAGTTGGTAAAGAATCCGCCTGCAATGCAGGAGACCCTGGTTCAATTCCTGGGTCAGGAAGATCCCCTGGAGAAGGGATAGGCTACCCACTCCAGTGTTCTTGGGCTTCCCTTGTGGCTCAGCTGGTAAAGAACCCGCCTGCAATGCAGGAGACCTGGGTTCGATCCCTGGGTTGGGAAGATCCCCTGGAGAAGGAAAAGGCTACCCACTCCAGTATTCTGGCCTGGAGAATTCCATGGACAGTCCATGGGATCGCAAAGAGTTGGACAGGACTGAGCAACTCACTCACTCACTCACTTACCCATTTGATAAAGTTTTACTGGAAAATATAAATCTTAAGACTTGAGGCATTAACAGAGACATATGGTTAGGCTCAAACTGCCTTCCCCTTATTATTTATTCCTTGTAGTAAAAAGCAACTGTGCCTTCCCTTTTAAATTCTTAAATCTAGGTTTAAACTGCTTAAGAAATGGAAATGGATGTTTAATTTCAAAATTGCTTATCTCACTAAGAGTTGCCGACATAGTAAAGGAGATAGTATTTATATATGTTTTTTTAAGCTAAATATCAGAAAACTTGCTCAGAGTAATTTGACTTAACAAAAGGGTTCAGTAATCTTCCTTGAAAAATGATCCTGAATCAATCCAAGAAGAAGATATAACAATTATAAATATATATGCACCCAACATAGGAGCACCCCAATATGTACGGCAAACACTAACGAGTATGAAAGAGGAAATTAATAGTAACACAATAATAGTGGGAGACTTTACCCCACTCACAACTCACTCACAACTATGGATAGATCAACTAAACAGAAAATTAACAAGGAAACACAAACTTTAAATGACACAATGGACCAGCTAGACCTAATTGATATCTATAGGACATTTCACCCCAAAACAATCAACTTCACCTTTTTCTCAAGTGCACACGGAACCTTCTCCAGAATAGACCACATCCTGGGCCATAAATCTAGTCTTGGAAAATTCAAAAAAATTGAAATCATTCCAGTCATCTTTTCTGACCACAGTGCAGTAAGATTAGATCTCAATTACAGGAAAAAAATTGTTAAAAATTCAAACACCTGGAGGCTAAATAACACGCTTCTGAATAACCAACAAATCATAGAAGAAATCAAAAAAGAAATCAAAATATGTATAGAAATGAATGAAAATGAAAACACAACAACCCAAAACCTATGGGACACTGTAAAAGCAGTGCTAAGGGGAAGGTTCATAGCATTACAGGCTTACATCAAGAAACAAGAAAAAAGCCAAATAAATAACCTAACTCTACACCTAAAGCAATTAGAGAAGGAAGAAATGAAGAACCCCAGGGTTAGTAGAAGGAAAGAAATCTTAAAAATTAGGGCAGAAATAAATGCAAAAGAAACTAAAGAGACCATAGCAAAAATCAACAAAGCTAAAAGCTGGTTTTTTGAAAAAATAAACAAAATTGACAAACCATTAGCAAGACTCATTAAGAAACAAAGAGAGAAGAACCAAATTAACAAAATTAGAAATGAAAATGGAGAGATCACAACAGACAACACTGAAATACAAAGGATCATAAAAGACTACTACCAGCAGCTCTACGCCAATAAAATGGACAACCTGGAAGAAATGGACAAATTCTTAGAAAAGTATAACTTTCCAAAACTGAACCAGGAAGAAATAGAAGATCTTAACAGACCCATCACAGGCAAGGAAATCGAAACTGTAATCAAAAATCTTCCAGCAAACAAAAGCCCAGGACCAGATGGCTTCACAGCTGAATTCTACCAAAAATTTAGAGAAGAGCTAACACCTATCTTACTCAAACTCTTCCAGAAAATTGCAGAAGAAGGTAAACTTCCAAACTCATTCTATGAGGCCACCATCACCCTAATTCCAAAACCAGACAAAGATGCCACAAAAAAAGAAAACTACAGGCCAATATCACTGATGAACATAGATGCAAAAATCCTTAACAAAATTCTAGCAAACAGAATCCAACAACATATTAAAAAAATCATACACCATGACCAAGTGGGCTTTATCCCAGGAATGCAAGGATTCTTTAATATCCGCAAATCAATCAATGTAATACACCACATTAACAAATTGAAAGATAAAAACCATATGATTATCTCAATAGATGCAGAGAAAGCCTTTGACAAAATTCAACACTCATTTATGATTAAAACTCTCCAAAAGCAGGAATAGAAGGAACATACCTCAACATAATAAAAGCTATATATGACAAACCCACAGCAAGCATCACCCTCAATGGTGAAAAATTGAAAGCATTTCCCCTGAAATCAGGAACAAGACAAGGGTGCCCACTCTCACCACTACTATTCAACATAGTGTTGGAAGTTTTGGCCACAGCAATCAGAGCAGAAAAAGAAGTAAAAGGAATCCAGATAGGAAAAGAAGAAGTGAAACTCTCACTGTTTGCAGATGACATGATCCTCTACATAGAAAACCCTAAAGACTCTACCAGAAAATTACTAGAACTAATCAATGAATATAGTAAAGTTGCAGGATATAAAATTAACACACAGAAATCCCTTGCATTCCTATATACTAACAATGAAAAAACAGAAAGAGAAATTAAGGAAACAATACCATTCACCATTGCAACAAAAAGAATAAAATACTTAGGAGTATATCTACCTAAAGAAACAAAAGACCTATACATAGAAAACTATAAAACACTGATGAAAGAAATCAAAGAGGACACAAACAGATGGAGAAACATACCGTGTTCATGGATTGGAAGAATCAATATTGTCAAAATGGCTATTCTACCCAAAGCAATCTATAGATTCAATGCAATCCCTATCAAGCTACCAACGGTATTTTTCACAGAACTAGACCAAAGAATTTCACAATTTGTATGGAAATACAAAAAACCTCGAATAGCCAAAGTAATCTTGAGAAAGAAGAATGGAACTGGAGGAATCAACCTGCCTGACTTCAGACTCTACTACAAAGCCACAGTCATCAAGACAGTATGGTACTGGCACAAAGACAGAAATATAGAACAATGGAACAGAATAGAAAGCCCAGAGATAAATCCACGAACCTATGGACACCTTATCTTTGACAAAGGAGGCAAGGATATACAATGGAAAAAAGACAACCTCTTTAACAAGTGGTGCTGGGAAAACTGGTCAACCACTTGTAAAAGAATGAAACTAGAACACTTTCTAACACCATACACAAAAATAAACTCAAAATGGATTAAAGATCTAAATGTAAGACCAGAAACTATAAAACTCCTAGAGGAGAACATAGGCAAAACACTCTCCGACATAAATCACAGCAAGATCCTCTATGACCCACCTCCCAGAATATTGGAAATAAAAGCAAAACTAAACAAATGGGACCTAATGAAACTTAAAAGCTTTTGCACTACAAAGGAAACTATAAGTAAGGTGAAAAGACAGCCCTCAGATTGGGAGAAAATAATAGCAAATGAAGAAACAGACAAAGGATTAATCTCAAAAATATACAAGCAACTCCTGCAGCTCAATTCCAGAAAAATAAATGACCCAATCAAAAAATGGGCCAAAGAACTAAACAGACATTTCTCCAAAGAAGACATACAGATGGCTAACAAACACATGAAAAGATGCTCAACATCACTCATTATTAGAGAAATGCAAATCAAAACCACAATGAGGTACCATTACACGCCAGTCAGGATGGCTGCTATCCAAAAGTCTACAAGCAATAAATGCTGGAGAGGGTGTGGAGAAAAGGGAACCCTCTTACACTGTTGGTGGGAATGCAAACTAGTACAGCCACTATGGAAAACAGTGGGAGATTCCTTAAAAAACTGGAAATAGAACTGCCATATGACCCAGCAATCCCACTCTGGGCATACACACTGAGGAAACCAGATCTGAAAGAGACACGTGCACCCCAATGTTCATCGCAGCACTGTTTATAATAGCCAGGACATGGAAGCAACCTAGATGGCCCATCAGCAGATGAATGGATAAGGAAGCTGTGGTACATATACACCATGGAATATTACTCAGCCGTTAAAAAGAATTCATTTGAACCAGTCCTAATGAGATGGATGAAAACTGGAGCCCCTTATACAGAGTGAAGTAAGCCAGAAAGATAAAGAACATTACAGCATACTAACACATATATATGGAATTTAGAAAGATGGTAACGATAACCCTATATGCAAAACAGAAAAAGAGACACAGAAGTACAGAACAGACTTTTGAACTCTGTGGGAGAAGGTGAGGGTGGGATGTTTCAAAAGAACAGCATGTATACTATCTATGGTGAAACAGATCACCAGCCCAGGTGGGATGCATGAGACAAGTGCTCGGGCCTGGTGCACTGGGAAGACCCAGAGGAATCGGGTGGAGAGGGAGGTGGGAGGGGGGATCGGGAGGGGGGACGGGTGTGTCGGGATGGGGAAATACGTGTAAATCTATGGCTGATTCATATCAATGTATGACAAAACCCACTGAAATGTTGTGAAGTAATTAGCCTCCAACTAATAAAAAAATTAAAAAAAAAAAAATGATCCTGAAATCAATTCCTTTAATTTACATTAGGCTCTCCAAGGAAATAAACACTCTTTCCTATTTAAAATGAGGCTGGCCCAGATACCTTTTCTGAGCTAGAAAAATCCAGGCTGAAATAGTACTTTACACTGATTCCTATTAGAAACTCTTCTTTGGGACTTCCCTGGTGGCTCAGATAGTAAACAGTCTGCCTGCAATGCAGGAGACCCAGGTTCTATTCTTCCTGCGTCGGGAAGACCCCCTGCAGAAGGGAGTGGCAACCCACTCAAGTATTCTTACCTGCAGAATTCCATGGACAGAGAAGCCTGGCGGGCTACAGTGCATGGGGTTGCAAAGAGTTGGATATGACTGAGTGACAAACTCTTTCACTCTGAAAAGTATATCTAGAAATAGCTAAACAATAGTACCAGATGGGCGTGTTTTTATCTGTCCTTATGAACTCAGATGCCTTTTTCCCTTTTCAGCCTTAGTTTTATTATACAGTTGCCCTTCTCCCACTAATTAGCTAAGCAATCAATGTTGTTGATGCCTATTTTATGTGCAAGACACTCTAGATTTGGGGACACAAAGGTAACAAGTTCAGGTTAGAATTTTTTCTCAACTCTCTATTCTTAAAAAATTAGTTTTTACTCCCTGTGACTGACTGCTCAATTTAATAAGTGTCCATTTAGGATCTATTCTGTGTTCAGAACTGTTCAGAACCCTAATCTATAATCTTTCTAAAAGCTAGCAATTTATCCCATTAATTTAAATGATGATTAATAAATTTGAAGTTCTTTGTGTGGTTTATGTCATCTATTTCTTTTTTTGATTTATTTTTTATTGAAGTATAGTTGATTTACAATGTAGTGTTAGTGTAAGTTATACAGCAAAGTGATTCAGTTATATTGTATATATTCTTTTTCAGATTCTTTTCCCATATGGGTTATCACAAAATATTGAGTATAGTTCCCTATGCTACACACTAGGTCCTTGTTGTTCATCTATTTTATATATAGTAGTGTGTATATGTTACTCTCAAATTCCCAATTTATCCCCCCCTCCATTTTTCCCTTCGGTAACCAGAAGTTTGTTTTTTATGTCTGTGAGTTTCTGTTTTATAAATATATTGTATATATTTGTAACATATATTTCATTAGTAGTAATGAAATGGAGGATTTATGCAAACCATTCTTATTTCCTGTGAAATATATATATATCTCCTTAGTTCTCAATATTAATTATCCAAATGCTTTTAGTTAATGCTGTATTACTGTAGGCTTTTTAAAATATGCTGAAAGAATGTATCTGTGTTAGATAAATGTTATTGTTCATTTTTAGAGGGATTGAGTGGTTTTGTTAGCAGAGTTGGAAACAGAAATGTGATTGCTTAAATCTTAAATTGTGTTAAGATGTGAACTGGTGATAAACAGACAAAAATTAATCATATGTGCTGTGATTATGGTTTTATAGAGGTCATAGATCTGCTTTATGGAAACTTGAGTTTCTGTGTAACAGTTTGAAATTATTGCATAATCAGGCTACTTAATAAAGGTAGTTTGAGGTCTATGTTAAGAAACTGAGAACTAAGTGATATGACTACTTACCAGATGAAATGAGAAAAGTCAGTCTCTCCTTTAGTTTCTTCTGTTATGGGCAGGGGAAAAATAGTTCTTAGAATCAGGTCTTAATCTATCTAAAACTGAGAAGACATTAGCAGCTTCTCAGTGTATACTTTCTAGGGAAGCAGATAATGGAAGACCCTTTCTTCCTTGTCTTATATGATCTCTCTTTTAAAGCCCAGGTCTTATTTAAGCATAGATTCTCATATTCAGAAAAACTCAGACTGTTTTGGTCTTAACCTATAAATCAAGAGGTAAAGCCTTTTCCTGCTCTCCTGAAGAATTCTGCCCTCAGTAAAGGGCAGAGAAATAATTTGTGTCATAAATCACTCAGGAATTGTTTACCACGTTAATCTAGAGGGCACTTGCCCATGGCAGGCAGTAAAGTTACCTTGGTTGTTTAAAAATAACATGAGTGGTTTATTCAGACTGTTCACAAATGTTTGGACATTATTCCAGGGCTGTCCTAGATTGACCAATTACCTTTATTTTTCACTGCTCTTCTTAGATTCACCCTTACACCATCCAATCACATTGAGTGGAGCAGGGGTTCCTGAAATTGCAACATTACTGACTTTCCAGCCATGTGATATAGCGTCTCAGGCCCTGAGTTAAATTTCAACCCAGGCATCTCTCTTCAATTCAGGTCACCTACAGGCCAGACAAAAATCAAGGTCATGTTGAACCAATGTAAGGAGTTTTTTGTTGGTTGCAATAACTATAATGTTATTCACTGTTTGAAATACTATACCATGGTTAATCATAAGTTTCTGCTGTTGTTTCCTTTTACTTATGAGCTCTTAATCAAGAGGATGCAGCAAGGGCCACTGTTTGAAAGGAGCCTTTCATGAGGTCTTCCTTTTGGATGCTCCTTCATCTTTCATTGTGAAAAGAAGAGGACTTCATGTGACTTTCAAAAGTTATTGAATATTGTATATTGGCCTCCTGGAGAACAGATTTTACTCTTCTGAATTTAAATGATCGTGTTGTAAACTTTATGTTTCAGCTGATGACCAGTAGAACACTAAGCCAGTGTTCTTCAGACTATTCCTTTCAGCTGGTCCCAAACTTGATTAATTCTTATATGTTAGTCACTATCACTAAAAGTTACATATTGGTTCTCTGAAAGCACATTTTGCTATCTAGAATTCAAGTTGTCTGTCTTTAACCATATGTTTCTGCTGATGTTAATGTAAACAGTCAGACCAGATCTCTCCAGGCAGCTCTTTTAACTGCCCCTCCTCCCCTACCCCCACCCCCCAAACTAATGGCTGAGACATTAAATGTCAGTCTCTCTCTTTTTTAAACTTTTATATCCTATCTTATTTTATGAGAATTCATCTTGTGAGTTATCCTTGTCAAAAGAGGGGGTCATATCCAGGAATTAGGATAGGATCATTTTGTGAATGAATTTTGGAATTGATCATATATGAGAATGAATTTTTTAAATCTAAGAATTGAGTAATAGGTTATGCTCTCAGACTTGTTGATTTGTCAGCTTCATCCTAAATTGGATTTGGATAAAACTAAAGCTGGGGTAGCTGCTTTCTCTTTGAGGCACTCAAAATGTTTCCAAAGTTTAACATCAAATTTATTTTTTACTGATAGCTTTTTGTGGATTTCATTTACATGAGCTTTTAACTCTTCAGTTGATGATCCCTTGTGAGCCCTCTCCACTGGCCAAACTGGTTTCATGTGGTTCCCTAAGTATAGCATACCTCCTGTGTGGCTTGGATTTTGCTGTTACTGTTACCAACCAGAGTTCTTGGCCTCCTTAATCAATAGAGATAGATAAGAGGCTAGACAGGAAATTCAGGCAAAGCATTATTGGGGTTCCTGTTGCAGCAGGAGGGAGTGAGCACAAGTAACAGTTTCCCTTGCTTGCTGACTCCCTAAGGTGGGGCAAGCTGGTTCCTTATATGGAGTGAGGGTAGGGGTGGGTTCAGGTGTTGGGCCTGAGGGAGGCTTAGGTGTTTTGCCCATCCTTTTGGTGGTATTGTGTGCAGGGAACATGCATAGTACCCTGCTTTTGCTCCTTGCTCTTAAGAAGTGGCAGTTGGGTTTCTGGTCTTTTTGTATCTTGTTGTCCATAATTTGTCCCAAATGCACATGTATGTGGTTATTTTTCTTCCCTTATTTCTTTTATTTTGTTGCTTGAGGAGACATTTGTCCAGAGACAAGCATGATAGCAAAGGGTCCCAGGTCTCAGTCCCAACCTGTCTCATTACTGCAAACTGGTGTTCTACAGTATTTGACATCCTTAGAGATAAGGCCGAAGTACTCCTTTCATCATGAAATTCTGCCCTCTGCTTACCACCTGGACTTAAATGCTGCTCACTGAACCATTTTATTTGGCCTGTTACTGAAGCACTATTTTACTCTACCTTGTGTTTTAATTGATTTTGTGCACATTTTACTCCTCTATGAGAGGCAGACTTATTGAGGACCAGGGCTGTATCTTCATGCTGCATCCAAATGATTGACTTGATACAAAGCCGTGTGCATCTCTTGTTTTTCCATTAACATAGGGAAACATTTCTCAGAACTGCTTTGAGGAAGGGATAAGAGATGGAGAGGAAAACTCTTGATCAAATTCAGAAGTCTCTTTACAATAGTGTTAATCTGAAAAGGAATACCTCAAGTTTTCAGTGACAGAGTGTGACATGACAGCTTTGCATTTTTCTAAGATACCCAAAGATTAAGATGGATAGTTGGCCAGAACAAGAGGTGATATCTGCCTTCAATCTGTTTGACCAAGTCAGGTTGAGACAAGAATGCTGGAGAATGAGCTTCTCTGACTGAATGTGTTTGTTTAGGCCTCCTTCAAGCTTCTTACCCCTGGGCTTCCTCTCTCCTTGTACCCACATTTTCAATGCTCTTTTTATGTGGAATGGCATGTCAGCTGTAGGAGATAATAGGGATCATATTCATTGTACCAACAATAGTCTATCTTAATGTGATCACACGCACTAGACAGATTATTACAGGAACTTGGGGTAAATAGCGTGGGACATTAAAACAAACAAACAAGCCAAGAGGGCTGTCTGGGACCAAAGGAACAGAGTTACTGGATTTGTTTAAAGAATTAAGCTTATGAGCTACACTTTCCCCCTTTGCAACACAGATAAAAATCTTTACTTGAGGGACATTTCAACATCACAGCTGCAAGTGTAGCTTACAATGGAAAATGTTTTTCATTTTGGAAAAAGGCAATTGCTGTTTTGTAATGGAAGACATGCTATTTTGCATGCAAAGCCAATACAGTTTGATGAAGGGGGCAGAATCTAGTGTAACAACCTCTAAGTCAAGAGATCAACATTTTCATCTTACTAGTCCTTCAGTCAAGAAATCTTAAGTGTCTCCTCTGTTCGGAACTGCTAAGTATCATGGACAATATAGTAAAAGTAGAAGACACTATGTCTTCCCCAGGAAGGAGAGGAAATTTAATAGGCAGCTCATGTGTACCAAAGTCAACAAAATATGATGTTAGTTCGGAAGGGTATTATCAAAGTGTCACATGACTACAAACCAGAAGGCAAGGAGTGGATTACTGTGGATTTTGCTACTAGGTGGCTTTAGATTCTTGGATCTTCTCCATGACTCATTACTTCCATTTAACTGAGGATTGTACCTGCTGTCTACCAAGTAATGGAAGTAATCAAAGTAATACTGAGGCTGTGAATTTAGAACCTGAGTCTCTTGCACTTTTGTACACAAAATGAGGAGGTATGACAGTGTGGTAGAAGAGACTTGAAGATTGATGAGTGCTCTGTGATAAAAGGAATGAATGCTTTTATAGTATGATTTTAATTAAAGAGATTCTTCTTTTAGTTTTGTAAAATGTAACTTTCTATTAATAAGTGGCAACTTATTAGAAAGATCTATCAAGTTGATTTGTTCTTCCTTTAAGAAACACAGAACATTTTATTTTCCCATAAGACTGTTTTTCTTTTTCATTTTTATTTTACTCCATTCATTAACTCATTCAGTTTGTAATTACTGAACATGCACGCCCTACTTGGTAGGAATATAAATCTGAAGAAGGCATAGATAGGCCATGTTGCTAAAGATCTCATGTAGAGGATACTGAAGAAACCAAGGGGAGTTTTTCCTGTTTTGAGTATTTAGGATCATTTTTGCTTTTTTCTGTAGTTTGAAGAAAACTCCAGATTTTAGCTAGGTTTACTGTGCAGTCTTCATTTATTCATTTTTTTCCAAGTTAATGGGTACTAGAAACCTGATCATTCTTGACATCTACCTTTAATTTGCCCTTGAAATACAAATGATCCCCAAGTCCTTTCGATGTCTGTCTCCAGATATGTGTTGAATCTGTCCACTTCTCAACTTATTTACCCTTGTGACTACTCCATTCACCTTCTAACTGGTTTCTGAGGTGTTGCTCTTAATCCCTCTCATTAGAGGCTTTCAACATTTTTTGACTATGACTCACAATAAAAAATACATTCACGATGCCCACAGTATACGTATCTCTGTGCTTTGTTTCTGTAAGTAACTCTGAGAGAGTCATAAAATAATACTTTTACTCTGTATGACACAGTCTGATATTTTTTTAATTCTGTTTTTTTTTTCTCTTTTTTTATACTGCCATGGTAAACTAAATTCACTTCATGATCCATTAATGGGTTGAAATATACTGTTCTGATCTTTTCAACACAGTGGCCAGCATGATGGTTTTATCCCACTTCCTTGTTTAAAATTTTTCATTGGCTTCCCATTGCACTGATGATGAAACCTGGAAATAACAGTGTGATCTGTGAGGTCCTGCATGATCCCATTCCTGCTTCTCCTCATTCTTTCCCATCTTTCAACACCTTTTCAGTTCACTTTGGTTGCTCAGTCATGTCCGACTCTTTGCGACCCAAAAACCGCCGCATGCCAGGCCTCCCTGTCCATCACCAGCTCCTGAAGTTTACCCAAACTCATGTCCATTGAGTCGGTGATGCCATCCAACCACGTCATCCTCTGTTGTTCCCTTCTCCTCCTGCCCTCAATCTTTCCCAGCATCAGGGTCTTTTCCAATGAGTCAGCTCTTCCCATCAGGTGGCCAAAGTATTGGAGTTTCAGCTTCAACATCAGTCCCTCCAGTGAACACCCAGGACTTATCTCCTTTAGGATTGACTGGTTAGATCTCCTTGCAGTCCAAGGGACTCTCAAGAGTCTTCTCCAACACCACAGTTCAAAAGCATCAATTCTTCTGCACTCAGCTTTCCTCACAGTCCAAATCTCACATCCATACATGACTACTGGGAAAACCATAGCCTTGACTAGACGGACCTTTGTTGACAAAGTAATATCTCTACTTTTTAATATGCTATCTAGGTTGGTCATAGCTTTCCTGCCAAGGAGAAAGCATCTTTTAATTTCATGGCTGCAATCACCATCTACAGTGATTTTGGAGCCCCCAAAAATAGTCTGACACTGTTTCCACTGTTTCCCCATCTATTTGCCATGAAGTGATGGGACCAGATGCCATAATCTTAGTTTTCTGAATGTTGAGCTTTAAGCCAACTTTTTCACTCTCCTCTTTCACTTTCATCAAGAGGCTTTTTAGTTCCTCTTCACTTTCTGCCCTAAGGGTGGTGTCATCTGCATATCTGAGGTTATTGATATTTCTCCCAGCAGTCTTGATTCCAGCTTGTGCTTCTTCCAGCCCAGCGTTTCTCATGATGTACTCTGCATATAAGTTAAATAAGCAGAGTGACAATATACAGCCTTGACGTACTCCTTTTCCTATTTGGAACCAGTCTGTTGTTCATGTCCAGTTCTAACTGTTACTTCCTGACCTGCATACAGATTTCTCAAGAGGCAGGTCAAGTGTTTTGGTATTCCCATCTCTTTCAGAATTTTCCACATTTTATTATGATCCACACAGTCAAAGGCTTTGGCATAGTCAATAAAGCAGGAATAGATGTTTTTCTGAGACTCTCTTGCTTTTTCGATGATTCAGCGAAGGTTGGCAATTTGATCTCTGGTTCTTCTGCCTTTCTAAAACCAGCTTGAACATCTGGAAGTTCTCGGTTGACATATTGCTGAAGCCTGGCTTGGAGAATTTTGAGTATTACTTTACTAGCGTATGAGAGGAGTGCAGTTGTGTGGTAGTTTGAGTATTCTTTGGCATTGCTTTTCTTTGGGATTGGAATGAAAACTGACCTTTTCCAGTCCTGTGGTCACTGCTGTGTTTTCCAAATTTGCTGACATATTGAGTGCAGCACTTTCATAGCATCATCTTTTAGGATTTGAAATAGCTCAACTGGAATTCCACCACCTCTACTAGCTTTGTTCATAGTGAAGCTTCCTAAAGCCCACTTGACTTCACATTGCAGGATGTCTGGCTCTACGTGAGTGATCACACCATCGTGATTATCTGGGTCAAAAAGATCTTTTTTGTACAGTTCTTCTGTGTATTCTTGTCACCCCTTCTTAATATCTTCTGCTTCTGTTAGGTCCATACCACTTCTGTCCTTTATTGAGCCCATCTTTTCATGAAATGTTCCCTTTGTATCTCCGATTTTCTTGAGGAGATCTCTAGTCTTTCCCATTCTATTGTTTTCCTCTATTTCTTTGCACTGATCACTGAAAAAGGGTTTCTTATCTCTCCTTGCTATTCTTTGGAACTCTGCATCCAAATGGGAATATCTTTCCTTTTCTCCTTTGCTTTTTGCTTCTCTTTTTTCACAGCTATTTGTAAGGCCTCCTCAGACAGCCATTTTGCTTTTTTTACATTTCTTTTTCTTGGGGATGGTCTTGATCCTTGTCTCCTGTACAATGTCATGAACCTCTGTCCATAGAACCAGACACTCTATCTATCAGATCTAGTCCCTTAAATCTATTTCTCACTTCCACTGTATAATCATAAGGGATTTGATTTAGGTCATACCTGAATGGTCTAGTGGTTTTCCCCACTTTCTTCAATTTAAGTCTGAATTTGTCAATAAGGAGTTCATGATCTGAGCAACACCTATGCATGTGTTCTTTCCTCTTCCTAGTTTTACCCAGCCTACTCCTCCTGTTTTCCTGCAGGACTCTGTATAAAGATCACTGCTTTAAGAAAATTAGATTTCCATTTATAATCCCTCATCCTCCTATTTACTTTTAATTAATTGTATTTGTTATAGTAATGAAATAAAAGTTTGTTATAGTCTTATGATTATGTGTTCCATTGTATGACTCTTTGTTTAATATTGATGGCTCACCCTAGACTATAAATTGCACAACAGCTAGGACCAGGCCTGTTTTGTTTATTGCTCCCTCCACAGCACTTCGCACAGTCCTAGAATGGTTAGCAAATATTTTGGGACATCTACTTTGTGTCAGGCTTTGTGCTTACCCCAAGAGTGCAAAGATGAGTAAGTCATAGACCCTGCTGTCAAGGATATGCCTTTTTTGGCATGTGGTGTGTCTGAAGACAAGCTGTCTAGAAAGCAAAATAGGTTAAGAAAAATGTTTGAAAGGGTATGAGAATGCTAAAATTCCTACAAATAAGGGTTTCTTTAGTTTAAGACTGTAACTGAAACAGGGTTTTCCTTATGATAATACAAATTCAAGAAACTATAGTGTTTTGTGGAATGACTATGACATTTCTCACTGATATATAGAAGGATTTAAGCAAATGATAGATGCCTTTTCTTTTGAATGTTATTTATGTCTCATTACGTGGTTCTCAGACTCAGAAAGTCTGAAAGACAAGGCATCCGACTAGTCTACCTCTGAATCCCGGAACACTCAGTTATAACATCCCTGCCAGGTGCTCATTAAACCTTGAACTCTTTCAGTGATGGAGAAGTAACGCTTAGACAAAACAGCCTTTTCCATTTTGGAACAGTTTGAATTGTTAGAAAATGTTTTATTACATTGACTTATTTTTCTGCCCATTTGTCTGCCCTTTGGAGTCATGGAGATATGCTTGCTCTTTCTTCCACAAAACAACTCTCCATCTATGTATTTGCAGATAGCTCACCTGCCCACAGTGTTCTTTTTTCCCAGTTGAAACAATTTTGGTTTCTCCAATTATTCCTATGATATGATTTCCCTACCCTTTCTATTCCTATGACACTCTTAACATGTTCCAGGTTTTTCCATGTATACTTGAGAACTTAGCCCCCACGATGGAGGCAGCACTCCACTTGTGTCCACGCCAGTGCAGCACAGGACTAGTTTTTCCTGCTCTGAACACTATACCTCTGCTAATCTGGCCTTAAATTGCATTGGATTTTTCAGCAGCCAAGCCACACTGCTGGCTCCCATAATGTTCACAGTCAACTCAAACCCCCCAGATCTTCTTCTCATGAACTCTTGTTCAGCCTGGTCACTCTCCCACCCTGACCTTAGGCATGTAATGGTTTTCTTTCTTGTATCGGTGTAATAGGTTTTTACATTTATTCCCATTCAGTCTCATCTTATTAACTTCAGACCAACATTCCCTTCAGTTGCTTGTGGAGTCTACAGGCTTGGCAAAAGAAGAAAAACAAAACAAAACAAAACCCAAAACCCTCCAACTCCAGTGAATACCACAAACAGTTATTTGCTTTAGGTTCAGGAAATGAAAAGTTATGCTGGTTTTAAGTTTCTCCATTTGCCTTCGTCGTCTCTCCTCCATTCCCCCCCACCCCCTTCAGTGATTTGGTCTGAGGCCCAGAGCAGGATGTCTGCAACTTAGGCTCTCTTTTGCGAGGGCCCAGATCTCATCCTCCACACGCTGAGGTGCGGCAATAGCCAGGGTCTTTCTTGGCTAAGCTGAGGGAACATCTCTTAGCCTCGCTGAGGAAACCCTTGCTGCCTCGTGATATGAAACATGCCACCTACTTGCTCTGTGCCATTGTGGGGCCGATTTGGCTCATTGTCTCCCAGAGGAAACACAGAGCAAGCAGACTCCTTCTCTGTCGCCCCCTCCCTTGCCCCCCTGCCATCTCTTTTGTCCCCACAATCCAGCTCTGGAAAATATCTGAAGGCCACAGAAGTGGGAGTACCCTTTGATGTTTATATTGGCTGGCTCCTTTTCCTTTTTACTTCTTCTTCTCCTTCTTCTTTTTTTTTTTAATAATCAGAGTAGTAGAAAACGTGGAGAATTAATCGCATGACAGCAGCAGAGGAATTCATTAGAAAAAATGAGATGAATTCTGCTCAGATTTCAGGCTCTCAGGCAGGAGTCACAAAGGAGTAATCGTCTTCTAGTTGTTTTTAATCATTTCTTTTGTGGCACTTTCCTTGTCCATGAAACCAATCTCAGTGTCCAGCATGAGGGAGCCTGAGAAGAGAGGCTGTTGGAATGGAGGCTTTGATTGGGAAATTACTACAGTGGTATTAACTACTTCCTTCTAACCTCCCTTTGATGGAACTTGTCCATCTTGGACAGGGCAACGGACAGTGCTATGTCATTGTTTTTTATTTCAAGTGTTACCTATTAACTTTTAAGACTGTAAATAGTGTGCATAAAACTTTACTACAGAAAATTCTTAAATTGACAAAAACAACTTCTGAGGCACCAAGTTTTGCAAAGTGTGTTTTTTCACTTAAACTGCAGAACACCCCCCAACCCTTTTTTTCTTTATTAGCCTCGAAAGCAACTCTGATGGTGTCTCTGCCCTTGACTTAGTTCATTTATGCTTAAAATTTTTCTTGAAGCAACTTAGTAAAATAAAACATTGATTTTCTCTCTAAATATATAAAGGCAGCAACTGGATTTCCAGAAGCTATGATAAGATAAAAAGTTTACTCCAAAGTAGTTTTGACTGCTTTGCTTAAATATTGGATCTTCATTGCTATTCTATTTACTCATGAATCTGTTTTTAAAATGCAATCATATTAAAATATTGAAGTTTCATATTGAAATAATTTAAGAGAAAAGTCTTTCTCAAGTGCTTTCATAGCCTTCAGAAGTTTCTGTTAATACATAATGTATCGCTCTTTTAAGTATGAATCTTTGTATCTATTTATTATAGCAGATTCTATAAAGCCCCCCTTTCAGACATTTTAGCGCAGATCTAGTAAAATAGATCTACCTGAAAGCAATGAAAAGGACAGTGCTTGAATCTTAGTGATAGTTTTGCAAAGAGAGTTCATTAACCTGAAGTACTTATGCGTGTAATTTATTTAAAAGCCATTTGGTTTTAACTTTAAGCTCACCCAGTCAGCACGTGCTTTCGTCAGACATTTAGGGCCTAACAGGGATGGATTTATTTAGTATCACAGAAAATTTCCCAGGGAACACTCTTCTCATCTTAGGGCACAAAGTCAGACTCTGAGACTCAGAACCAGACCGTTGGCAAGTAAATTACCTTTTCATGTCGTGTTTCTCTTACCTGCCAAGTGGAGATGCACAAACTTGTTATCTGCTTGTCAGTGAGAGAAAAATATATCCTGTCTTTTTTGTGTCAGTGGTTATCAGGAAGGAGTGATAACTGTGGCCTGCAGTTTTTATAGGGAAGGCCCTGTGGGAGATGGGAGACATGAGCGAGGCCTGGGAGGGTAAATAGGATGTTAGTCACTCCAAGACCATTTTTTGAGGACTTCTGATACAGGGACGTTTAAAATATGTTGCCTGCTTCTGTTTTAGATTGGCACAGAGGAGTCACAAAGGCAACAAGAGAAAGGGAGTAAAAACATAGCAGCCAGAAAGCCCATTAGTGTGTTTTGTATTCACGAAGCAGTGGAAGATGTGATTCAATTTTAAGTTTAAAAAAACAGCCATTCATCCTAAGGAGATCATTAAGAAATGAGTATAAAGTATGTTTGTATGAATATTTTTATTTGTGTGTTTTTATAAAAATGAAAAGTTGGAGCGGACAGTCTCAGAAAACTGATTGAATAAGACTAGAAGTAGAGAATGGAGTACTCTACAGATACTAAAATCATGCTGTATAAAATATTTATTCCAGTGGGGAAATACTTGTGGTATAGGGAAGAATGGAAATGTAGGTTATGAAATGGAATAGACACTGTGGTCCCAATTTTGTAAAGTGTTTATATTTATTTTGTGGGAAAAAATTAGAGAGGATTCAAAACAGCAGTATGTTCTGAGATGAGTTTGACTTCTTTGGGCTCTGATGCTTTCAGCTTTCTTCTGCCAACAAAATGCAATTAATTCTTTTTTAAAGTTAGGCTAAGAAGTTAGGCCCTTTTTTGAATTGATTTATTCACTTATATGAGGCAATACAGAGTCCATTGTGAAAATCTGAGTCAATGAGTGACAGAATGAAAATAATATTGTTGGGAGACGATTAAGATAAATAAGCATAAGATGTTTCAGTGTAGAGAGCCTACAGTTGGAGTGATGAATCTACAAACTGCAACAATACTTTATTGTAAAATGGTAGATGTTTGATGTTTGTTCCTGGAGTAGGAAATGGCAACCCACTCCAGTATTCTTGCCTGGAAAATTCCGTGGACAGAGGAGCCTGGCAGGCTACAGTCCCTGGGGTCACAAAGAGTCAGATGCAACTGAGTGACTGAGCACGGCACAGCACAGATGTTTGAAATAAGAAGGTAATTGTAGGAATTCAAAAGAAGGGATGGATGTGGAACATTAGGAAGGGTAAATAGGCAGTATATGGTGAAATGGCTCTGAGAGATGGGGGAGAGAATAGTCCTGAGGAAAAATGCAATATTTTAAGCTTGTTGGGGGCATGAAGTCAACAGAAGACAGAGACCATTGTCTTGGAAATAGGGAAAAGTGATTTTCAGTCCAGGTTGGTTGGTTGGTTTGGTTGTTTTTTTGTGTGTATGTTTTAGTTTCTTACTTTTTCTTTGGAAGTGCAAAAAATGTTGCAAAATAAAAATAGCATATTCGAGTACCTTTACCCAGTAATATTTGACTACAGTTGCTTTATAATTTATCAGTTGTCTATGTACATATACATAATTTTTTTCAGATATGGTTATCTTGATCCTTTACCCTCAAATACTAAGTTTGTATTTCAGAGAAAGTGGATATTCTCTTACATAACCATTGTAGAGAATTATCAACTGTAGTAAATTTGATTAGATACGTTTATCTACACTATCACTAATATTCCAGTTTTTTCAATTAAGTCAATAATGCAACAGTGTCTTTCACAGCATTTTTTTCTCTTTAGCACAGGAAAAAAGTCTAGGTTTAAGTATTACAATTAATTGTCTTTCCTTTTTAGTCTCCTTTCATCTGGAACTGGAACATATTCATAGCCTTTCATTTTCTTTTATGGCTGATATTTTTGAAGACTATGGTTCGTCTATCTGCCCCTCCACCCCCTTTTATTTTTAATTTCTTTTATTCAGTTTCCTCATGATTAGACTTGAGTTATGCCTTGTCAGCCAGGTGAATGTTTTGTTCTTCTCAGGTTATCATATCTGGAGGCACATAATGTTCATCTGCCTCTCACTGGGATGTAAATTTTAATCATCAGGTCAAGGTATTATTAGATTTTCCTCTACATAGGTACTATTTTCCCCTTGCAAACACTGAGCAGTCAGTGGGAAACAAATATCTTATTCATCATGGTTCACCCAGAGTTACTGTCCATTAATGATTCTTTCATAATCCAAACTTTTTAAGATAGTTGCAAAATCACAATTTTCCAACTCCAACATTCCCGCCACACTTACCAATCATCACTAGATATTTTCCAGTAAGCATAAGAGCTCTTTCTTTTTCTCATCTATTTATCCATCCGTCTCTTCCTCCATCCATCCCTTACCAGTTTGGATTTGGATTCCTGTTTTGTTTTGTTTTAATGGTCAATACTGTACTGAATCACTTTGGTGCTCAAATTGTCCCAGATTTGGCTAATGTGTTTTTGTGCCATATCCTCACCATTTATTTCCCTTTCTTTTAAAAATATTTACTTTCTTACTTTTTGGCATAGTAAGTTATCTTAGGCTCATCTGTACCTATTCCTTCCTAGTCCTCAAATTGCCCATTTCTCCAAGAATCCTCAGTTGTTTTGTAGTGGAATGGTATTAGAGACCAAATTCTGGGAATAGATGGGTTCATTGCTATTGGAGTATCTTTGCTTCTTGGCCTTTTGTGGACAGAGTTGAGAATTACATACATACATACACATGTGCATATATACATACATACATATACATATTTTAGAAACTGAATTCATTCTTATACTTCCAATTTTAGTCCATTCCCACAGGTTTCTTCCTTGCTTGATTCAATTTTCTATGACTTTCAGTTTAAAATAATGATAAGGCAAAATGGTAAAGAAGTCCAGCATGCAATAAAGAGACAGAAAATTGAAACTCATGTGAAAGCGTCAAGTTTAGTGATTAGGTTAAGGTGTCACCCACACAGAGTAAGGCGTAAGTGGAGTTTGCCAAATCCAAAGACAAGAGAAAGATAGTGAAAGATAGTGAAAGTGGAAAGAAAGTGAAAGCCACTGAATTTTGAGATACATGAAGAAATTGTAGTAAAGATAAGAATAGCTCAGGGAAAGAGATACAGAAGATGGAGTCAAAAAAAAAGGAGGAGAAGCCAGTAGAGTCATGATGGTCAAGACTGGAAAGATCTTCAGTAGTCAGATACTTCAAAATGGTCAGAAAAAAATTGAAGATTGAGACTAAACCTTTGGATTTGTTATTTGATTACCAAAGATTTTACAAACTAGGGCTCATTGGAAAATTTTTTGAGAGTACAACTTTAACGTGGCCACATAGCTCAGGCTAATTATGATAAAATTTGATTAAATATTTGGGGGATATTCACATTTACTTTTTCTTTTAGATATGTTCACCAAATATCATTTTGTTTCTAATTACATGCTAATAAGCAAGTATGTTCTGTGTATAAAATGACCAAATCTAAGAGGCATTGTAGACAGACTATTTTTAGGGAACTCATGTTTTTCTTTAAAAGCTCAGTTAGCATTTGGAATCGATATACAGTATAATATTTAAAAGAAAAACAACATATTTCCTCATCCCCCAAGAGGTTTCTTAAAATAGCATGTAATCTTACCTACAGTGGGAAAAAGTCTCAAATTTTATAAATTGGGTTGAATCTACTAACTCAGATTACCTGACCAGAAGAGCCCCCAAGAAAAACAAGGTGTGGTAAAGGTTATTGTAATGGTAATTAAGAAATTTGTGTTCTGCATGCTGGGCCTCCCTCACTAAAGGCAGTGACCCAGCCTGTGGCTACTGGCACCATTTCTACTGCTGAGACATGCTGTCTTTTTAGAGAGACGTCCAAACCAAATCTTTGCCTACTTTGAAAGCCAAAATATTCTTCTCATTCCTTTCAGCCGCAGAAAGGCTGAGCTTTTGCTAATGGGATCCATATCTCTGTGACCTGTTGATGCATCAACCTGTTTTCTTACGTGGCATGTAAGCAATACAGGGTTTAATTTTAGTTGTTTTTCTTCCCAGAGTCAGATGTGCTAGAAATGCTAGAAGCCAGAAAGGATCTCTGAGGTCAACTGCTTTAAGCCTCTCACCTTCCAGATGAGAACACCAAGGCTCAGAGAGGTGAAATAACATGTCCGTGGCCCCACAGCTGGAAGAGAGTGGAGCTTGAACTCAGGCCAGTTGACCTCTCTCCCAGTTCTGCAGCTGTACCATACATCACAGCATCTCTAGTCAACAGTAAAACCTCTTTGGGGTTATGTATTATACTTTAGATGCTATGTATCACATCTGTGTGGTGACAACCTGTCCTGTAACAGAGTCATACTGGGCTCAGCAACAGTTTGGTAGCCACACCCACAAGCAAACCCTGTGAGCAGTCTGAAGGTACAGTCTTTTCTGAGCTGAAAGGAATCTGTGGAGATGCATTCTGTAAATCTGTGAAGTTCTGTTTTGTTGAGTGGTTGCAGCTATTCTCTAAGCTGTTGCACTTTGTGGAAGTGCTTTCCTCTTGATGGGTAATCCCATTTGGCAAACTCTGATGGACCAGGAAGATTTTCTTATCCTTCATATTACAAGACTCAAAGACAGTAGCTTAAAAATAGTATTTCTTTCTCTTTTCTTCCAGTGGCGAGTGTTCCACTTTACTTCCAATAGCATGTTCTACATGCTAATGTCTAACATTTTGGGACATACGGGAGCTTGTTTGCATTTTATCTGATTTTAGTCAACAGATATTTACAGAAGGCTGTGTGAGCCAGGCACCATGCTGGGCACTGTGAGGTGACCAAGGGCCTTTGAGAACTGTTCATCATTCCTCCTGAGTTCAGGGTAGTGACCGATTGTGCAGGTCTCTGAGAGGCCTTTGATGGGTAATCTCTCTGGCTCCCAGAGCCTTGTTATCAGCTTCACTGATGCTCTCTCCAGGGAACTTGTCCCTCTCGCCATGATTCCCTTCAAAAGATGAGATTTTCCAAGAGAATTTAAAAAGTGTCTTTGTCTTCCTCATTTCATTTTTATTCAGCATTTGAAAGGACTGAAGTCAGGAGAAAGAAGAATGTTTCGGTCTAAAAAAATGTGACTGTTCCTTTAAATCTGCTTTTGAGAAAATGATAGAAAAATATTCAGTACACTCAGGGATCTACTGCCCTTGGGATACTTGTGCCTTGACTACCATCATGTTAGAAGATGCTATGTTTAGGTTTCAAAGAAAGGAATTATACTGGGAACTCTTAGTAATGAATCTTTTATTGTAACCTTGGTTTTCTTCCTCCTGCTAATCTTTTTAAATGGGTATTGCAGGAAGCTACTTGCCAGGCTGTAATATACCTCCAGGGAATGTAGCACATAATCTTTCTCCTTATTTGGCACTGAAATTTCATCAGGCTGTATTAATCTGAGTGAAGCACACTCTAGGAATATCTTGAGAATAGGTCTCTAGTTAGAAAAGTTGAGACCGGGTAACAATGGAACCACAGTTTTTAGATGCATACCTGAAACAAATAAAAATGACCAGTATTTATGTTGCAGTATCAGATACACCAGGACCAAATAAATAGTACTATCTTGAAAACATTCTCGTCCATGTCTGTGTTTTCCTTTAAAAACGTTAAGGATGATAACCCAGTGTAGGGTACATAGATAGACGTGAATCATTGCAGAAACAGGGCTCGCTTATTTGGTTGACTAGGACACGGGCTAATTAAGGGTAGTGGAGTGATCATCCTGTCTGTTATGGTTGCCTTTGGTGAAGTCTGGGTGGACTGTGATAGCAACCTCAGCTGCTGTAATATCATAGAAAAAAAACCTTGAGCTTAAAGCAGTTTCCTTACCCGTAACAGACAGACAATAATCTCCACCTCACAGAGTTGGTTTGAGGGTTAAATAAGAAGTGGGAAAGTGCTTTGTCATCCACAGAGCACTCTGCAGAAGCAAAGATGTTCTTCTGATCATTATCACAATGACATGGAATGAGTTATTCCCCAGATATTTATGATAAGGTCATCAGGAAAGAGTAGGTAGGTCACTTTACTAGGATTCTGAATGTGTTACAGGAATTCCCAGTTTGAGTCACAGAGTTAAATGAAAGGCAGTGAGAAGTGTGCTTCATTTCAAATGTTATTTCATTTTCACATTTCATTCTTTACCACTGAACTCTTTCACTTCATTTCCAGTCACTTTCACTTTCAACTTCTCAAGCTTCGGTTCAGTGTTAGTGATGTTCCCACACTTCAAAATTTGCATTGTTTTCCTTGGTCTTCTCTCTGACTAATGGATTGTGGTCAGGATGAGAGCATTGCTCGGGGTGCATTTCCTAGGTAGGAATGTCTAAAATCAACAAGAACATTCTCTAAGACCCTTCCTTCTGCCCTCCTCTCCCAATGCCAAGTGATTCTGATTTGTTTGCATATAGGACTACTTCCATTTTTAGTTCAAGGGCCTGACTGCTTGTACACTGGACTCTTTCTGTGAACTGTGGCTTAGAGCCTTTATTAGCATCTGGCTACCTGTTTTTGTTTTTTTTGTTTTTTTTCCCCTGTAAGTGAGAGTGTTATAACAAGGCAGTAAACTCTTCCATGACAGATTCTTGGGAATCCAAGGTGTTCTGGCTCAGTCTCAGGAATCACAGTCTAGAAAACATTCATAGTATGTATCCTGTTCTGTCATCTTTCAGCATCCTTCTCATAAACCCTAGAAAATACTTAAACCAGAAGAAAAGACAAGCAAGTAGGGTTATACTGTGCTTAGTATCTAAGCTGGCATGAGGCCTCCAAGTGTCCAAGGGAAAGCAGGATGGGATGTGTCCTTTGGGGCCCAAGAGACAGACAGAACCAAGGCCGTGGGCAGAAGCTACACAGAGACAGATTTTGAACTGAATATGAAGATTGTTCTAACAGAGCTGTCCAAACATGGGATGAATTGCCTCAAGAGTCTGTGAGTTTCCATTACTGGAGGTGTTTAAGAGTCAACTAGACTTCCAGTGAAGGTATATTGTAGGGAATATTTATATTATCAGATGAGATAACTTTTACGTTTTTAAAGCATTGGAATTTTTAACCATGAAAGTAATGCATGCCTTTTATAACAAATAACGCAGGGCTATATAACAAATCAGTTAATAGTCCTTTTTCTTTTCTCTGATCACATTGTTCTTTCTCTTTCCCCTTTCCCCAGTGACACCACTGTGAGAAGAAGAGAGGAAAAAGAACATCTCAAATCCTATTTCTATACTAAAAAGGGGGGCTCCCAGGTGGTACTAGCAATAAAGAACCTGCTTGCCAATGCAGGAGACATTAGAGATGTGGGTTTGATCCCTGGTTCAGGAAGATCCCCTGGAGGAGGGCCTGGCAACCTACTCCAGTATTCTTGCCTGGAGAATCCCATGGACAGAGGAGTCTGGTGGGCTGTAGTTCATAGGGTCACAAAGAGTCAGACATGACTGAAGCAACTTAGCACGCATGCACACACTAAGAAAGAAAATAAAAAAGATAGTAGGAGAGTGCCTGTTTTTCTTAACTGAGTCAAAGGTTTTAGGCCAAACCTGGTTATGTTGTAGAGTCTAGACTAGATATGGGAGTTACTCAAGGACTTGATTGGGAAGTAAACTTATGTCTATATATATGGCCATCAGAGAATGGATTAGAGCAAAGATGTGGAAATTCATCTAAAGAGAATGATGATCTCTAAGCCAAAGACTGGCAAGGTGGTGGTTTAGTCGCTAAGTTGTGTCCAACTCTCGCGACCTCATGGAGCCTGCCAGGCTCCTCTGTCCATGGGATTCTGCAGGCAAGATTAAACCTAAATAAAACACAAATGTGTCAGAAAGGAAGCTAGTCAACATCAGAAGCATCCAAAGTGAACACTGGTTGTGCTCTGTGTCCCCAGTAATTGTCTATAGGAATGGGAGTCTTCAAGGTTTCAGTTCCCCTGGCAAGAGCCTTCCTCTGTAGGAAATTCAATTCGACATTCCAGTTCTATAGCAAGCTCCTCTTTCTGATACCTCATGATTATCATTTGCCTCTGTAGGTAGAACTGTCTGAAGGGGGAAATGCTCTGGTCAGAATGTTATGAGTATCTTAGTCTGTGTGATAGATACATCACTATTGTAAAGCAATAAATTGGCATTCTGATTTGCAGCACTGGTTTATTATGAACTTGGTTAAGGTGAGGTGTAAGAACTAACCCTTGTCAACTCTGGGATACAGACAATGTCAAGTTTCTGGGCCTGCAAGGCTGGAACTGGACCCTAGCTGTGAGTTCGTATAGTCTTAGGCTGTCATTTAGTAAAGAAGGGAGATAATGTACACTTGGATAATTTAGTCTTGAGTCTGATTTGGATTTGAATGCTTGATCAGTCATTTATAAAATGTATGAACTAAGCCTTTTTCCTTCTCTGTAAAGGGGGAGAGAGAACATCATAACCCCAACCTCAAAGGGTTGTTTTGAAGATGAAATTAGATAATCTGTAAAATGCTTGACTCAGAGCCCTACACAGAGCTGCTCTCATCTTACCACCAAAGCAAATGACACCTTGTGATGATTATTAAAAGCCAGTATGAGCTCATTAAAGCAATGCATTCCTATTTCCTTCTTTTACATTTCATTTGATTGCTTATGGGAATGTCATAGAGTAGAGTTGAGGTGTTTGGCAGAGATTTTTATTATATCCGTGATGTCTCGTTGGGTTAATTAAGTAAACTCAGAGCTGGTTGAACAAATGTAACCAAGTGGTTTTGAGCTTGGATTGATGACAATCTAGAGGGAGATCATCACAGTAAGGAATCTGTTTGCTGATACTGTTCTATCCAATTTTCTCACTTAAAATTTTGATGAAAGCAGAGAAGACGTGTTTGTGTAACATATGGTTGCCTCAAAGTTGAAGGAGATGGCTCACACATCCAATAAGAGAGACCGGATTTAAAAAGATCTGTGTAGGTTGATGGGATGGGTTTGCTGATAACAACCACAAATACATTTATTGAGCACTTACCATGGACCAGGCAGAAAGCTAAATGTGTTCCATGGATTCCCTCATTTAATCCTCACAATCACCCTCTGAGTTGTACATTATTAATACTCCATTTGATAGGCAGATATAGAAGCACAGAGATGCTAAGTTATTTCCTCAAGTCCTCCAGCCACAGAGGCACAGCTGGAGCAGCAACCAGTTGTCTGACACCAAAGCCCACACTCTTAACCACCGTAATAAGCTCTCTGAGCCAGTGAGTCTAAATGTTACACAGGGTCATGTAAAGTTCCACACTTACGTTAGCAAAATATTGTGGTAAGTCCTAAAGAGAAGGCAGGAGCTTGGTTTGATAGCAAGTAATGGGGAGAAGTTTAAGGGGTGTTTGTTGATGGGTAACTCAGTGAGAGTCAACACTGTCGTGTACTTGCTTTAAAAAAAAAGAAGAAGAACAATGTCTGCCATACTCTGAATGAGAGAGAAGGGAGCTTATTTCACATCTGCCCCCAAATCCTTCTTGGAATCCTTGGGGCTGCAAAAAAAGACCAAAATGCTACTCTAGCAGGAGGCCCCTCAGGAAAGCCTCAGGGCAAGGGAATTGTGTTAGCCCCAGTACTGGTCATCTGTGGCTCCAAGGGCAACCAGACCAGCAGGGCAGCCTTGTCCCTGGACTGTCCAGCCTCTGTGTGGAATGGTGTGAAGACGACCCTGCCAGCAATGGGAGTTGTGGGGGATAGAAGATTTCTAAGACCCCGTCCCTAAGATTCTCTGAGATCATTTATGACACACACTGAACAACAACTCTGAGTTAAGGAAGTCGGTGGTTTAAGGGCCGAGTTTAAGCAACCAGAGACGGCCGATGTTCTGAGTGTTGTGGTGGTCATGTTTTGGACGTGGCTTTGCTCCAGCTGTTTGTTCACCAGTGTTTTGAGTTAAAGGGAATGACAGTCTAGAAATTTATGCACATGGCACTTCACAGAATAGAAGAAGCCAGCTTCTGGCCACTGATATCCACATGCAACAAATAGAACTTGTATCCTTCCCCTAGGACTCAATTTGTAAGCTTCTTTATTGCATTGTGCTGTAGTAACTATTTCCCAGTTTTGTGGGCGATCTGTGAAACCATCTTTCCCTTGATTTCCATTTTATTGTTGTTGTTTTGCGTTTATACAATGAGTTAAATGATCCCTTAGGGGTTCCAAATATATTACGAAAAAAAGACCTTGGAGTTCTGAGAACCTGAAGAACATTTTGTTTTTCTCAGCTAGATATTTAGGGACCTTTAGGACGTAGTTATCATTTTCAAAAAATGTCAAGATTAATCCTCTCTGTCAGCTCAGATGTCAGAGATAGTATATTCAATTCTCTCTTGAGTTATCCTCATAATACCCCCATATTCTTATATTGTCTTTTACATTTTCCCAAATGCTATTTCACATATGATAATCATCACAAATAGTACTATCTGGAAGATAGAATACAGGAGGCAAGATAGATATTATTGCCTCATTTCAGAAACAGAGAATGTGAAACTATGAGATTGGTGGTGGTAATAATTAGATATTTCTGAAAACCAGCTCTGTGCCAACTACCTGCAATAGTTTATTTAATTCCTATAATAACAGTTCAACAAATTAGGTATTATTATCTCCCATTTTGAGATGGGGAAGCTGTGGCTCAGAGAGTGATTTGCTCAAGGTCACACAATAGTAAGCAGAACCAGAATCAAATCTAGGGCTTTTGGTTCTGAAATCCAGGCACATAATCGATAGATTATTACCACCAGAGAGGTTATGAACCCGCCCAAGGCCATCTGGCTACTCAGTAACCTCAATCAGGCCAGAATCTATATCTTTAAACTGCTCAGCACATTTTTTTACTATGTATATACTGCAGCTGCTTCACTGGTTTTCATTAACATTGGTTCTTTACAACATATAAAGAGGAAACCTCTTCATGGATCATAGCCTTGTTGTGCTGAAGGGGCTTGTGTAACTCAATGAAATTATGAGCCATGCTGTGCAGGGCCACCCAAGATGGACAGGTCATAGTGAAGAGTCCTGAAAAAATGTGGTCCACTGGAGGAGGAAATGACAACCCATTCCAGTATTCTTGCCACGAGAACCCCATGAACAGTATGAAAAGGCAAAAAGATATGACAGTGGAAGATGAGCCCTCTAGGTCAGAAGGTGTCCAATATGTTGCTGGGGAAGAGTGGAGGGTAATTTCTAATAGCCCCAGAAAGAATGAAGCAGCTGAGCCAAAGCAGAAATGACACTCAGCTGTAGATGTGTCTGGTGGTGAAAGTAAAGTCCGATGCTGTAAAGAACAATATTGCATAGGAACCTGGAATGTTAGTTCCATGAATCAAGGTAAATTGAACATGGTCAGGCAGGAGATGGCAAGATTGAACACTGGCATCTTAGGATTCAGTGAACTAAAATGGATGGGAATGGGTGGATTTAATTTAGATGACCATTGTATTTACTACTGTGGGCAAGAATCCCTTAGGAGATGTGGAGTAGACCTCATAGTCAACAGAAGAGTTTGAAATACAGTACTTGGGTACAATCTCAAAAATGACAGAATGAACTCTTCTTTGTTTCCAAGGCAGACCATTCAACATGATAGCAGTTCAAGTATATGCTCCAACCACTAATGCCAATTAAGCTGAGGCGACCAGTTCTGTGAAGACTTACAACATCTTCTACAACTAACGCCAAAAAAAAAAGTCCTTTTCATCATACGGGATTGGAATGCAAAAGTAGGAAGTCAGGAGATACCTGGAGTTACAGGCAAGTTAGGCCTTGGATTACAAAATGAAGCAGGGCAAAGGCTAGCAGAGTCATGTCGAGAGAATATGCTAGTTATAGCAAACACCCTTTCCCAACAACCCAAGAGATGACTCTACACGTGGACATCACCAGATGGTCAGTCCTGAAATCAGATTGATTATGTTCTTTGAAGCTGAAGATGGAGAGGTTCTATACAGTCAGTAAAAACAAGCCCTGGAGCTGACTGTGGCTCCAATCATGAGCTCCTTATTGCAAAATTCAGGCTTAATTTGAAAAAATTAAGGGAAAAAAGATTAGGGAAAAAAACTTTCTTTAGGTGTCATTTAGGTATGACCTAAATCAAATCCCTTAGGATTATATAGTGGAGGTGAAATTAGATCTGGTGGATCGAGTGCCTGAAGAGCTATGGATAAGGGTTTGTAGTATTATACAGGAGGCAGTGACCAAAACCATTCCTAAGAGAAAGAAATGCAAGGACAGTGGTTATCTGAGGAGGCTTTACAAATAGCTGAGGAGAGAAGAGAAGCAAAAGACACGGGAGAATGGGAAAGATATACCCAACTGAATGCATAGTTCAGAGAATAGCAAGGAGAGATAAGAAGGCCTTCTTAAGTGAACAAGGCAGAGAAATAGAGGAAAACAATAGAATGGGAAAGACTGGAGATCTCTTCAAGAAAATTGGAGATACCAAGGGAACATTTCAGGCAAGGATGGGCAAAATAAAGGAGAGAAACAGTAAAGACCTAACAGAAGCAGAAGAGATTAAGAAGATGTGGCAAGAATGCACAAGAATGCACTGAAGAGCTATATCCACAAAGGTCTTAATGACTCAGATAACCACAATGGTGTGGTCACTCCCCTAGAACCAGACATCCTGGAGTGTGAAGTCAAGTGGACCTTGGGAAGCGTTACTATGAACAAAGCTAGTGAAGATGATGGAATTCCCTTGAGCTATTCAAATCCTAAAAAGATGATGCTGTTAAAGTGCTGCACTCAATATGTCAGCAAACTTGGAAAACTCAGCAGTGGCCACAAGAATGGCAAAGGTAAGTTTTCATTCCAATCTCAAGGAAGAGCAGTACCAAAAAATGTTCATACTGCCATAAAATTGCGCTCATTTCAAATGCTAGTAAGGTGATGCTCAAAATTCTTCAAGTTGACTTCAGCAGTATGTGAACTGAGAACTTCGAGATGTACAAGCTGGGTGGAGAGATAAGAGAGAAGCCAGAGATCAGGTTGCCACTATTCGCTGGATTATAGAGAAAGCAAGAAAATTCCAGAAAAACATCTACTTCTGCTTCATTAACTATGTTAAAGCCTTTGACTGTGTGGATCACAACAAACTGCAGAAAATTTTTAAAGAGATGGGAGTACCAGATCACCTTACCTGTCTCCTCAGAAATCTGTATGTGGGGTAAGAAGCAACCATTAGAACCAAACATGGAACAGTGAACTGGTTCTAAATTGGGAAAGGAGTATGACAAGGCTGTATGTTGCCATCCTGCTTATTTAACTTATATGCAGAATACATCATGCAATGTACTGGGCTGGATAAATTGCAAGCTGGAATCAAGACTGCTGAGAGAAATATCAACAACCTCAGATATACAGATGATTTCACCCTAGTGGCAGAAAGCGAAGAGGAAGTGAGAACCTCTTGATGAGAGTAAAAGAAGAAAGTGAAAAAGCTGGCTTAAAACTCAACATTCAAAAAGCTAAGATCATAGCATCTGGTTCCATCACTTTATGGTAAATAGAAGGGGAGTGGAAGCAGTGACAGTTTCATTTCTTAGGCTCCAAAATCACTGTAGATGGTGACTGTAACCATGAAATTAAAAAATGCTTGCTCCTTGGAAGGAAAGCTATCGCAAATCTAGAGAGCGTATTAAAAAGTAGAGACATCACTTTGCCAACAAAAGCCTGTATGGTCAAAGGTGTGGTTTTTCCAGTAGTCATGTATGGATTTGAAAGTTGGACCATAAAGAAGGCTGAGCACCAAAGAAATGGCGTTTCCAATTGTGGTGTTGGAGAAGACTCTTGAGAGTGCTTTGGACTCCAAGAAGATCAAACCAGTCAATCCTAAAGGAAATCAACCATGAATATTCATTGGAAGGACTGATGCTGAAGCTGAAGCTCCAATACTTTGGCTACCTGATTTGAAGAGCCGACTTACTGGAAAAGACTGTGATGTTGGGAAAAATTGAGGGCAGGAGCAGAAGGGGGCGGCAGACGAGAGATGGTTGGATGGCATCACCAACTCAGTGGACATGAATTTGAGCAAGCTCCAGGAGATTGTGGAGGACAGAGAAGCCTGGCGTTCTGCAGTTCCTGGGGTCATAAACAAGTTGAATACAACTTAGCTTCTGAACAAAAGAGGAGGCAAATGAAAACTGAGCCAAATTTTGCCCTTATCACATAAAGGAACTCACTCAGAACCAAAGAGAATCTCAGGCTCTTATGGGTTTTTAAGTTTCTGATGTTCTCTTCCTAGCCTTCATCTTCACCATCACCATCATTTAATGCAGGTGGCTCTTGTCTGAGGGTGATTCATATGTGACCCTGCACCGGGTATACCTGTTTTACTCGGTTTGACATCTGTAGAGACAGCATGTTTTTCAACCAACTTGGGGGAAGTAAGTTCTGATATGCTGTGGCAGACAAACAAACAGGAGAGACAACAGATTGAGCAGAAGGAACTTTGGCATCAGTTTTCAGCAGAGTTAAAAATCCCAGCTCAGCCTCTTCCTAAAGGAATGGGTTTCTGAACCTCACTACAAATTTGTTCCTGCATTTTAAAATGGAGATAGCACTTGACTCATGGGTTTGTTGTAAAGAACAAATGAAAAAGGTAATTAAATGTTTATTGGGCATGTACTCTCTGGTTGGTGCTGTGCTTGCATCATTTAATTTTTTTTTTTTTAACATTTTTACATCATTTAATCCTGATAACAGCCTTAGGAAATAAGTGTTATTAGCCTTTTCCCCACTTCTAACCACTTGACAGATAAGGGAACCGAATCTCAAGGAGATTTTATAACTTTCCCAAGGTGATTTTTACCACAGTGTCTTAGAAAAGTTTAAGAGGGCATTCTATCAAACATAGCTAAATCAGTTTCCCTAAGCCATGAACTATCTTTAAGACTCCTCAAAATGTTTCCCAAATGTTCCCCAAGTGTTTCCCAAATGTTTCCCAAAATCTTCTTAAAGAATGCCATCTAGCTTCCATTATCTTAGCTGTTTCTCCACCTTTTTGGTGCCATAAAATTAAATTTTAAATTACACAGAAAAAAAGTTAAATGTATATTGCTCTGTGATATGGATTTATGTATCCCCTTCTACATCATCAGGAATCAAGATGGGGTATATGTACTTGGATAAGATCCCCTTTTACTTAACTTCATTGGATACTCCATTATCAGGAGTCAAGGGGAACCCAGGCAATCATCCCTCTCTGACCCCACTCTCAGCCTGGTCATCAATCTCTGCCTCTGGTAACACAGATCTGATTTCATTGTGCTCGATTACTGTGTAGATGTCACAAGGAGCCCAACTTGTAGGAAACCCTTTATCTCCCAAACTCTCGTTCCTCTCTTCCACCCCTTCTTCATCTCCCTGCCAAGGCCTGTGTCCCTACAGTTCAGAAACTGACATCAGCAAAATCTGGCATCCTATATCCTCAGTCTCTTCTTGGAACACTCCTTTCCCCTCTTGACTCTAGGAGAACTTTGCTTCTCGTGTGTCTAAGCCTGCAGCCCTCTTAATTAGTGGCAGTTATTTTCCATAGTCTCCTACCATGAGCCCCGAATGTGGGGTGGGCATCATCCTTTTCCTCATTGCTGCTTTCAGATCATTCTTCATTCCTCCTTTCTAAAAGCCTCCAACTTTGAATCTCAGGTTATCAGTAATATGGAAACTTCAGAGACTTTTTCCTACACAGTATAAAGGCATATCATTTGTGGTTGATTAAATGCTCTTTTACAGAAAGTGATCCTTTGTAAAAGGTCCCTTGATCAAGAACATAACTGCTGTTTTAGTGAGTCAGTGTTTTGTGATAGGGCTATATGGGACAGGGGAAGTGGGTTTAGCTTCCATCAGACTCACTGGGAGTTGGCATCATAGCCCACGAAGAGCATAAGAACTGCTGTATTAATGAGCAGACACCCAGACACAGTGTCTGAAGCACTACTGGCATCTGTTCTGAACATCAGAAATATACATTCCCTGCCCTAGAGTGATAATCAGAAGATTTTTTACCTGGTGGGACTCTGTGGCTCTGGGCTAAATTAAATTTGAAATAAACTCCATTTTCATAGTCTCTCTGGAGGAATGGGACCTACAAAATGTGGTGCAGAGAGTTGGGCACCTATGTCAAATGTTTTTCTAAAACAGAGGAAGTTGTGGAAGACTCAGGGTCTGGAGTGTTAAGTGTTTGTCTACCTAATTTTGAAAGGACAACTTTGTAGACATAAGCAAAGCCTTCTTGTTGAAGGTTAGTTTTAAAAAGTAAGAAGGCCTTGTTGGATTTCTCCATAATTCTCAGTAGTTCCCAGAGGTCAGAACTACTCCTTATCTATAAGTGGCGGGTCTTTAGATTATAGACCTAGTGGGGATATAACTTTAATGTTGTACGGTTAAACCAGCTTCACACTATTTACAAGACATGTCAGACAACACTGAAAACAAGAAATTAGAGTATGTGGAAACTATGCTACTAAAATTAAGCAGTGTAAGGAAAATTAATATAACCCTGTAAGTCACAGCTTGACTTCTGTCTTAGGAGCCAACCCAAAGGCAATGGAGCCAAAAACAATTTTAAGACCTGTTCTGTTCTGACTTGTAAAGATTATTTGATGTTACCCCTCCACACATACCCCTACCTCACTTCCAAGTTAGTATCAGAGTTAGGAAAAAGATTATAATATTTCCTGATTCATTTCTGGTCTAACCTTGATTCTGGCTTCAGTAAGGTGAGATGTATACTTTCTATTGAGTATCACTGGCAGTTAGCAGTGCATTTTGTGTTAGTTTATGTGGCTGCCAGTATTATTTATGATACTCTGAAGATGGACATTGAGGAAATATGTGCTTATTGGAAAGTATGCCAGCTTGTAAGGGATGACTTAGTTTTGCTATTACCTGAGTGTGAGTGCTATTAATATGGCATGATCTATTTAATCAAGAGACAAATTGCAGATGTATAATTATGACATGAGTGTATTGATCTCTCTTTAGAGATAAAAAGCATATAGTTAAGAGCTGTGCAAAGTTGCCCTAATTATATCAGAAAATTCATAGTTCTATGTTGAAAATGTATGTAGCTAACTTAATTCAAAAGCCTAATTTTGTGGAATTTTCGGTGTGAAAATATGACGTATTAGTGAGTGGGCTGTATATACTTTATCAAGGCACAACTTGGAATATTGATATTTGATTATGCAGTTATCATGGAGAGGAGAAGAAGGTATTCTGTGAAGCCCAAAGTCTGGCAAGAGGTGAATGAGAAAAATTCTTCAGTCTGACAGACTGGTTGGGCAGAAGTAAGGCTGATAGCAGAGAAATTTTCAGAATTAGGGGAAAATTAGAAAATTCTGGAAATATTAGTAAAGAGAATGGGAATTTCTAAGTAGCTAAAACTCCCAGCATCAGTGTTTTTGATAGAACACCTACATCTTGTGTATCAGAGCTTTTGAGTTCATCTGGAGCAGGAGAATTTAATAATTTTTTTCCTCCCATAAGGATGACTTATAGAGGAAAACAATAGGAGACTGGAATTATCCAAAAGAAGTTGACTTTAACATAAACCTGGTTGGACTTCATCTAGTCCATAACATGTCTTTCTATTTATCCCACTTGGTTACCTTAAAATACTCTCTAGTCCCCCTCCCCCACTGCTGTTGTCAATCACTAACCTACTCTCTGGGTCTATGAATTTGCAAATTCTAGACATTGCATATAAAAGTGTATGTTGCCTTTTGTGTCTGACTTCTTACTTTTAGCATAATATTTTCAAGTTTCTCCGACACTGTAGCATGAATCAGAACCTCATTCCTTTTATGGACGAATAATATTCTGTTGCATGGATATACCATATTTTGTTTTTTCTTGCATAGTTACTAAACTCAGAGTTATATTAATGTCATATAGTCTATTCTCTTCCTCCCTCAGGATACTCTGTCAGATTTGAGGTTTTGAATCTTATTTGGCTTTTCAATTCTTTATTCTTCAGTTTTATAAGATTCTTTTGAATTCCTAATTTCACTGCCCAGCACAGTATTATTCACAAGCTACAAAAACCTACATCAAACATGACTTGTTTCATTTTTTAAACAGACATGTTCATTATATGATGGATACAACAAGTCCCTTCTCATTTGTCAGATTCTCATCCCTCACAAGTTTGGGCATTTACTAAACAGTCTTAGAGAAGAGCACTTCTCAGAGCATGCTAACTCACTGGTCCTGGGAGTAGATAAGGGTGGATGAGCGTGTTTGATAGCAGATGCTCAGTTTTTACAAAACCTCCATCCTGTTGCTTATGGTGATCATTTGTTCCCTTTCATGAAGAGTGGACATACAGAACATGAGGACTTTTAATAGAGCATGGATTGGGACTTCTTTGTGGTCCAGTGAGGTTAAGAATCTGCCCATCCCTGGTCAGGCAACTAAGATCCCACATGCCGTGGAGCAACTAAGCCTGAGCGCTATAACTAGAGGGCCGGCATGCTGCAACTAGGGAATCCATGTGCTGCAAGGAAAGATCCCAAAAGACCCAACAAAGATCCCATGTGCCGCAACTAAGACCCAACATGGCCAAATAAATATTTTTGAAAAACTTTTTAAATAATGTGGATTTACTCTTGTGAACATAGACACATTTGGCTTTGTGTCTTAGCTGTGCTATTTGGCAGCTGCTGCTGCTGCTGCTAAGTCACTTCAGTTGTGTCTGACTCTGTGCGACCCCATGGACGGCAGCCTACCAGGCTCCTCTGTCCCTGGGATTTTCCAGGCAAGAGTACTAGACTGGGGTGCCATTGCCTTCTCCAGTGCTATTTGGCAGCAGCTGTATCCTAATTGTTACATCTGTGAAATGGAGTAGTAATATCAACCTTGTATAGTTGTGATGTCTAAATGAAATAATTTGTAAAGTCCTTCCAAATAATGCTTGAAAAGTGAAAGTTAAAGTGTTAGTTGCTCAGTCATGTCGGACTCTTTGCAATCCTATGGACTGTAGCCCACCAGGCTCCTCTGTCCATGGAATTCTCCAGGCAAGATTACTGGAATGAGTTGCCATTTCCTTCTCCAGGGGAATCTTCCTGACCCAGGGACTGAACCCAGGTCTCCTGTATTGTAGGCAGATTTTTACTGTGTGAGCCAGCAGGGAAGCCCTTAATAATGCCTGGATGTGCATTTAAGAACAAAATGAAAAGCTTAGGGAAATATATTGGAAAGGCATAGAAAGTACAAAATAATATTTTCTATGTCACATAAGTAAATTTTGAGGGATAGTGTAGAACCTGGTGGGCTACAGTCCATAGGGTTGCAGAGTCAGGCCCTTCTGAAGTAACAGCATGTACACACATAGAGGAGGTACCACTGATATCAAGAAAGAAATGTGTCTTACTCAAATACCTATAAAATAATCTGGAGGGCTGGAACTTCCACTTTCTTCACCTCTATGCCTGGAAGTGCCACATGTAATGACCACATGGAGTGGCCACCCAAGGGAGGTATATACTAAATTGCTGTCTATTACAGCATTCTAGATGCCTCCCTTGGTTTTCTTCTCACTGTATGTTCTCCCTGGGCGATCTCTTATTTATGCTTATGAAATCCACCCACACCTCGACCAGTCTCAGAACTCTACCTCTAGCCCAGACTTCTCCCCTAAGCTTGAGGTTCATGTGTCCAAGTGTTTGCTGGATATCTACTAGATGTTGTGTAGCCACCTGAAGCTCAGAATGCCCAGGTCTGGACTGTTAGTCTTTCTTTCTAAAATGACCATCTCTCACCGTTTTCCCATTTTTTGTTAGTGGAAAATCATTGTCCACATAGCTGCCCAAGTCACAATTTAGGGGCATAGGAACTCCACCTCCCCCATCCAAGTGAATACATTTAACTTCCTCTTTCTCCCGTGGTTCAGGATTCCCACCAAGACAGGGTCCTTTTCTCATTACTGTTAGCCTTCCTCACCAAAGTTTGATCCAGAATGTATGCATTTTTAATAAATGTCTAATGAACTGGCATTTTATTCTATAGTTTTTCATTTTTATTGAAAGGGCACACACACACATGTGTGGGCCTGTGACCACATACATCCATATACATCATCCTAGTTCACCATCTTCCATTCAGTGCTCTTTACTCCCTCAACTTATTGAGATTAGCACAAAGCTACAGACATGTGCAGTTGTAAAGGGGATGTGAATTGAGAATTCTGCTATGATAAACTCAAAATTCTTTCCTACTGGCTAGTTAAGCCACACACTCCATTCTGCCAAACCATTCTCAGACATTTCTCAACCATTTTCCTTCTCCTTTGCTAACAAATTTTCAAAATTAAAAAGAAAGAAGGAGAAAAGAAAAGCGTACCCTAAGAAATTATCTTCGTTTGGATTCCCAGTTGACCATTTTCCATTCTGTCATGGAGATGTGTTTGGAGAACAACAATAAATAACCCCTGAGCCCTGTCATTGTTTCTTTACGGTTTATGTTTCATGCTCTGCTGCTTAGCCGGCAGGGACGGAGGCTTAACTGACAAACCCAATTTCTGGAGCTGTGCTGATATCATCCATGATTCAAAGCCACAGTAAAAAATTGCAAATCAACCTCAGCCACATTTTTTTGTTGTTGTTGTTGTTCTTCTTCTTGCTAAGGAACACACATGCACAGACAGAGAAATCCCGTGTTTGCCAAGTGGGACCAAATGATCCCACTGTGGAATGAAGAAAGATTGTGAAACCATAGTGAGTGAAATTACTTAAACCATAAAAGGCAAATGACTTTGTTTCCCTGGATTGCCTGGCCTTTTAAACCATCTCCTTTTTACGTAGTGTCCATCCTGCACGAAGCCTGTTGTATTAATTACTTGTTTACTCACTGACTGAGGTTGCACTGAAAATGGCGTGACTGTGTGAATGGTATTTGGATGACTTTTCGTTGGAAAAATTACTGTAAAAACAGCGTCTCTCCAGAATCCAGTTCTGTTCTTTCCCAATGACTCCCTTGGCCAGTATGTCATTAGCGGTCCTGTGCTTAGGATGTTCCTTCAGCTTGAGTGTGGGGTCAAAATCCTGCTCACTCCTCAGTGTTCACCTTAAATGTCATCTCCTTTGGAGAACCTTCCAAGTTTATATGGTTTTTTTTTTTTTTTCATATTCTTTCCCAATCTCTAAGCACCTAGTGTGTGCATAGCAGGTATCTGACAAATGTTCATTAAGTTGATGTTAATATATGGCTTATACTATTGTGATCTTAATTCTTCATGTAAACAACAAAAGACATCTTAAAAAAATATTTTCATTTTGAGCCTCAGTGTTACTTACAGAAAACACAGGAGATAAGTATGTTTGTTAGAGAAAAAAGTATTTAGACATGCCACTGTGCAATTTATAAAAAAATTTTTTCCCTAAAATATTGTGAATTTAGAAAAATTGTGCAAAGAAGGAGAAAACACTGTAGGAACAGTGCATAACTAAATTGTGTTTCAGCAACTCATTACTTCTTAGATGCCACTGAATTATCTGTATTAATGTAAAAACAGGGATGCACAAAACCCAAATCTCCTTATATTTACATTTGATACACATTTTAGGATTCCTGTTCAGCTAACTTATTGATACTTTCTTATGTTTTTCCTGTATTCTTCCAAGGTAGTTCTCCCTAACTGCTTGGAGGAGAGTAGATAGAAGCATGTTGAGAGCTGGGAGACAGCCAGTTTAAGTTTGCTCTGAAGGATAATTTACTTTTACCCTAAATTAGGGTGCTATAGTTTTACAAACCAAAGCATGATCTTGGAATGCTAATTTAGGGAACCTTCCTGTAGGAACTATGACACAATCAGCTCGCTAGTCAGCATTCAGAACCATAGTAGGAAATTGTGCTCAGTTCTGTGATTTGTAATTAATGGGGAGGAGCTGAGTCTCGAGGTAGCCGAGAGTTCAGCCACAAAGGTGATTAAAGGATTGGGAAAGAAGAAGTATGAGGGAATTTAAAGAAACTGGGATTAGTCAGCTTGGAAAGGAAAGAGGATAAAAGACAATTTAATAGCAATCTTTGCATCCATGAACATGCTTAGCAGAAAATAATGACATGTGTTTTCCAGCTCACCTGAGAGTAACACAAGAGGCTTAAACTGCAGTATGAAGGATTGGGGATAGATATAAGGAAGTATCTACTAAGAAGCAAAACTGCAGTAGACTACTGAGAAATGGCTAGAATTTCCATCTCTGAAGGTTATATATATAACTCTGTTCTCTTTTAAAGAGAACATTCTAAGTGTTTTAAAATAGGTCCTTCTTAAAAAGTTTTTATTTTATATTGGAGTGTAGCTGATTAACAATGTTGTGATAGTTTCAGGTAGACAGGAAAAGGACTCACCATATACATATACACGTATCCATTCTCCCCCAAACTCTGCTCCCCTCCAGGACACCACATAACATTGAGCAGAGTTTTCTGTGCTATACAGGAGGTCCTTGCTGGTTTTTCCTGAAATAAGTCCTGCTCAAAGACAGTGGCACCAGAGCATGACAGAAAACAACAAAATTCTGTAAAGCAATTATCCTTCTATTAAAAAATAAATTAATTTTAAAAAAAGTGGCATGGATCCAATGGCTTCTTTGAATCTCATCAATCATCAATCATGTGGCATTATTTTCAAAAGTCACATGGACAGCAAGAGAGAAACAAGAGTACCAATCAAGTCCTGAAGCAGTGTGAGTAGAAAACAGGGTACCACACTTTTGAGGGAACTTCATTGTTGTCCTAGGTGTACTGAAGTTAATTAATTAATAATGATCATATTGTTCTTGCCACTTAACTTCTCCATATTTTAGGTTCCTCATGTGTAAGGTAAGGAGGGCAAGTTAAATGATAGAATGGAGTTTAAAAGATGAAAAGTATCATATCAATAAACATAGGTTAAAAGCCCCTTCTAGGCCAGCCATTGCGCACGACTACTTTACATATTATCTCCTTCATAGATCATCTTATCAACCCACTTTATAGATGAGGAAGCTGAGGGCCAGAGAGCTTAAGTTTTATTTTATTTAAAAAATTTTCATTTTATATTGGAGGGCTTCCCTGGTGACTCAGATGGTAAAGAATCTGCCTGCAATGCGGGAGACCCAGGTTCGATCCCTGGGTTGGGAAGATACCCTGGAGAACGAAATGGCTACCCAGTCCAAGTATTCTTGCCTGGAGAATTCCATGGGCAGAGGAGTGTGGTAGGCTAGAGTCTATGGGGTCTCAAAGAGTCAGACACACCTGAGCAACTGACACTTAGGTTATTACATAATATTGAGTCAAGTTCCCTTTGCTATACAGTAGGTCCTTGTTGGTTGTCTATTTTAAATATAGTAGCATGTATGTTTAAGAGACTTACTCTTTTTTTTTCTTTCCTCCACTTTTCCTCGAAATTAGCAGTCTTTGATTTTTCAGTCTGTTGCTGGATTGGATTTAATGTAGTGTTTCTGTTTCGTCCATTTTATACATAGAGTTTTAGAGCTGGGTAGGAAGGACCCAAGTCTCCTGACTCCCAGGCCAATGTTCTGTCACTGAGCTAGGGCTCTGATAAATTGTTTGAGAATCCTTTCTAGTTCTTCTTAACCTTCACTTCCCCTTTTCCTTCTAGAAATGTTTATTGTGCCCTATTAATATGGTAGGCACTATAGAAGGTGCTGGCCATACATAATGGATCTTTGATGGAGTCGTCAAGGACTTTAATTCAGAAGTGTTGGAGGCATCTTTGGGGTTTTTCCAGGTATGTAGATACCTATCACAGTACAATAATGCCTCCTTGACCCAAGTCGGTCAGAGGCAGAGTATCAGGAGAGATAGATACACATCCTCCACAGCCCGTGGCTTTGACTTAGAGGGCAGTAGGACTCTCCTGTCTTTTCTTCAGACAGTCCCTTTCCTCTTTTTTCTCTCCTCTCAAACCCTCTGATTTGGACCTCAGCATGGCTAAAACATAGGTGGAGCTTTCCTAGCTGCCAGGACCAGGTTCTGGAATCCCAGGAGTGTACCTCCCCTCCTGTGAGAGCTCAGGGCTGTAGCCAGTTCTTCAATCTGAAGATTCCCTGGGTTTAAATCCCTACTCTGCCCCTCACCAGCTGGTGACCTTCAATAAGTTGCTTAAGTCTTCCATGAAAAGGAGGTAATCCTGATGCTTCTACCTCAGAGGGTTGTTGTAAGGATTAAATGAAACAATGCCTGTGAAGCTATGATTATTACTGAGAAAGCAATTAAGTGTTAGCACTCAGTACATTTTAGCCATTTTGATTTCCAAGGCAGCAATACTACCCTCACCTTCACAGCCATGGTCCCTGCAACATGGGCCAAGGAGACCAAACCCCTCCCAGATCTTTTCAGTGAAATGGTGCTTTCTTCTCGTGGATTAGTCTAGAGAGTGTATTTCTATTTGAAGACAGTGTACAGAGTAGTCATGTGTTCAGGTTCCCTTTCTTCTATCCTAGGCAAGACTGGAGGTCTCACTTCTGGACCAGAAGTAGACGCCATAATGGTTTCTAGCCCTTACTTGTTAGCTTACTGAAAATAGCCCCTATTGCTGGCAAAACCATTCACATAATGTTGAATAATTATTGTTGATATGACTGTACAAATTTATTTATCTTTTGCCTCAATTCTCTTGCCTTTACCACAGTGTGAAAATGTATTAATACTAAAACATCAAGAGGCACTTTTAGAAAGCAACCCCCCCCCTTTTTTGAAGGAATTTAATTATATTTGTATTTATCATTTTATGCTTACATAGAGCAGCTCCTGGCATATCAGATGTGTTTTATAAATGCATGTTGAATGGGATGAACGAATGAATGAGAATTTAGTAGCTTTGTTTTTAAAGTGCTTGCTATAGTGAAACAAGCACTGGACTTAAGTCAGATAATCTGTGCTCTCAGTTTAGCCAGGCCGCTGATCGGCTGTTTGACTTATATCAAGTAACTACTTCCTAACTGGCCCGCACATGCAGTTTGACTTTTGTAAAATGGTGAAATGTAATCTAAATGATTGCTAAGGTCCCATCCGAGTCTCAGCTTTTTTAGCTTTCTGTAGATTGTGGAAATAAAGTATGACTTTTTTTTTTTTCAGGGATTCATCTGGAATCCCAGAACCTAGCCAATTTGGAAAGAAAACCTTATGTTCTCTAAAAATATTACAGAAATTCTTAAGTTACCAACAGATAAGTTCCAAAAGTCTACTTGTTCCTAAGTCCCAAAAGATACTATTCATGCAACAGCTAATAACATCTTTTGCTGATGAGCTAAGTTGACTGAGACATACTTTATACTTTTGAAAGTTTATAAATGGAAAGTTCTCTTGTAAGTAAATACTTCTAGATTTCTGAGAAGTAATTATTTTCTCTTACATTAATTTGAATATATTTAAATCTTTTATATTAACTTGTAGTAGCATCATCAACTCGATGGACATGAGTTTGAGTTGGTAATGGACAGGAAAGCCTGGCATGCTACAGTTCATGGGGTCACAAAGAGTTGGACATGACTGAGAGACTGAACTGAACTGAATGGTTGTCATCCTGGTCAAGTTAACATGTTTTAATGGCCAGGAGCTGGAGAACCTAGTCACTATTGGCCTCATTTTATTCTCAGCACACCTATGGAACTCTTGGCATTTATAGGGTTTCTTATAAAACTCTTTCCTGGAGAGACCTTAGTGGATAATATGAGCAACACATTGCATTTTAGAATAGTATGTGATAAGAACCAAGATGGTAAAATAATGTTTGAGACTTCTGGACAATTTTCAATGTAGGTAAGAATTTGATATTATGTAAGATGCCTCTGGTTTACATTGCCATTTCCAAGGTCTTTTATACTGCAGGCTGAGAGAGAAATGAGCCCATGGAGTAGACAGCTGCAATAAAATCTGAGTTAATCTGCTCACAGTTAGTTTCAGAGCAGAGCAGTATCCAGGGTGTTGGGAATAACCCAGCCACAGTCTCTACTAGTAGACTCCCTTACATTCTTCTTTTTTTTTTTTTTTTAATTTTACTTATTTATTTGGACACACAGGCATTTGGGATCTTAGTTCCATGACCAGGGATTGAATCTATGCTCCCTGCATTGGAAGCACAGCCTTAGCCACTGGACCATCAAGGAAGTCCCTCACATTCTTGCAAGGTGTTTGGCATATGTTGTATAGTGCTCCCTTTTCAGGTGGTCAGTCACCCTGTCTCCAGACCAAGAGGCTGGCCCTGAAAGTTGTAACCAACTGGGCAAGTATCCCCGCTCCAGTGTGGGGCTTGCTATGCCCTTTAGTTAGACAAGGCTTCAATTTGGGGCCAGGCTCAGAGCTGTGTTATAGATCTGTATCTGTGTAACCACACCCCCCACCCTCAGTTCTCTAGATTGCCTCATATCTAAATGAATGTCTTAGGGTTTGACAGAATGGTCCTGACCAGTTTCTGGTGCCACCATAAACCAGGCTACAGCCTCATCTCATATTTAATTTAACTTTTTGACTAGGTTGACTCATCTTATTTCTAGCATGTCACTGCATCCTGGCCCTGCTTTTCAGAACAAGTTAAACTGTTTCAGCTAGGTTTCCAGGACTTTGATGGCACAGAGAAGAGGCCTGTAGCTAGTTGAGAGGTTACAAAAGGCATCAAGCTGTAGGATAGTCTTAACACAGATAACTTGTTGATTCAATGTAATATGGATCATATTAGTTGAGAATTTTTAATTAAAAGTAACAGAAGCTAACTCTGGCTGATTTAAAGGAAAAAAAAACAATTTTTGAATAGATAAAGAGTAAAACATATAACTGAAGGAAAAGTAGAGTAGGACAGCTTCTAGGAATACAGGAAACAGGAACTAATGGACACATCATAATTCCACCTTGGGGATGAATCCATTCCAGATATTTTCTGATCTTTGTTGATTAGCTAATTAATCAGATTCCCAGGAGAGAGTTGGATTGGCTGGCTTGGGTTATAAGCCCACCCCTTGGCTAGCAGAATCACCTGTACCTAGGATGACAATCCCATCAGCACTGCCTACACTGAAGGTTTGGATGGTGCTCCAAACTACGGTGTTTCTACTGAAAGAAAGGGAGGTTCAAAGACAACAGATGCTAACTACGAGTGTGTACAAAGTGGGAATAGATTCAGCCTCACAGCCAAAGAAACAGGCAGCTGTGCAGATATTTCTGTTTCTTAGGAGTTGCCATTCAGATATTTAACCCAGCTAAGGAGTCCTTGGCTCTAATTTTCATGCCCTTTTGTCCCCAATATACTTTCAGGCTTTAAATCAGTAATTAACAAGAGGCATCTTTTGGTCATTGTAGTTGCCTGGAGCAAAATGAATTTTTAAAATTCTTTGTGATTAAAAAACACCATCATTGTCATTATCGCCTATGGAAGGCCAGTTATTAGAAGTAAACTGTCAGAAGAACATCCCAGTTAGTTCTTTTCTCATTTTTGAGTTATGTCAATTGACAGGATTTGAGTCTTTGTGGGCTTTGATGAGAGTAGCTGACTTCAAAAGAATCAGCAAGACAGATATTTCAGTTTCTATAGGCTGAGGGATTTCTAACCAGAAGCCATGTTATGGATAGTAGATTATAATAACAAAGGGGATTTTAAAAATGAGGATGACACATTGACTTGGAATGTTTTCTCATCTGTATTTACTTATTCCTAAATATTTTCCTTTATGCTTTCTTTTTCAAGTGGATGGCCAGCTGCCTGCCACCTTTTTCTTTTCTTGTTGCCTCTGTTCCTGATTTCTTTCTTTTCCTCAGCCACTCCACCTTCCTTCCTTGAATCCTGTGTTTTTTCTTTAAATCTTCCTTTCTCTAATCCTATTTCATCCCTCCTTTCTTTTCCTTATTTCGTCTTACAGTTCATAACTTCTCTTTCTTTTTCTAAAGTTCTCTTCTGTTCTCCTCCTCCAAAATCAATGTTCTGGTGCCCTATTCCCAAGCTTCTTATCTCTTCAATGTTAATCCCTAATGTGTTTACTGATCTGTGGGCCAAACGGCAAAATCCCCAGGGCCCTCTCTCCATGCCAACACAGTGAAAAGCAGCAGTTAGCATTGCTCAACAAGTGCCTTGTGAACCATGAATCAATGGATGAAAAAACCCTGTCAGTGAAAGGTTGCATATGTCTGTCTGTATGTGTATATGAGATGGATGATGATGCTCAAGCAGCTAGTTTGTTGAATGAAGGGGTTCTTGGATTTTTTTTTTTTTCCTGGCAGTAAAGAGAATTAAGCAGCAAGCTTTGCCTACTTTTCTTCGTTAACTTAATGGACACGTTTCTAAGAAGTTATGTAAGGAAAATAGATGATGTTAAAGAGAGAAACAGAGACGAGACTGGTAAACAGTCAGGCATTAGTAGATCCTGCTGACACATTTTTGATAGCAAACACAAAGAATGTGTTGTGAATGCAGTGATAGAATAGAAAGCAGAACCAGGAAAGAGATGGCAATAAATGGTAATAAAATCCAAGTGATTCTTATGTTTAAATGAAAGAAAGAAGAAAGCCGGCAGCGCCCAAAATGTGAAAGGGTAAGAAAATGGAAGTAGAGACATACTGGTGGAGACCAAGAGATTAGAAGTTTGAGAAACTCTTCTTACATCAATAAAACATTACATGTTAAACAACAAAGAACATGCAACTATACTTCTCAGATGCAGTATCTCTAGTAACTTTAGGGGAATAAAAGCCAGATAAAATTAGAGTAACATCTTTAACAAAAACATGTAAACTTCAGAATTCACATCTGCTATAAAAGGATTGGAAGAATTTGAATAGATGACATAAGGAACAGTGGCAAGTGATACAAATCTTAAGCAGGAAAAGTGATTTTAAATGGTATTGCCAGGTTTTCAAAAAGGAAAGCACTCTGGTTCTCTCTGCCCTGAGAGTTGGGAGACCAACACGGCCTAAAGAAGAAAAGACCCGCCTCACGTTTGCCATGTACTGAGCTAGATGCTTTACATCCACTTCTCATTTAAGCCTCATGATACATAAAAGTGAAGCCAAAGACCGAGAATGATACCCACTGGGAGGAAAAAGAGGAAATTTTCTGAGCCAGTTCCAAAATTATAAGGCTCAGGAGGAGTAGCTTTGGTTTTGTCAAGTCAGAGTGCACAGCCAAAGGCAGCAGACATAGGATATTATCAGGGGTAAATCACCCAACTAAGCCTGTTCTGTCTTTATTGCAAGGTCAGAGGACCATAGCAAGGCGGCCAAACGATTTCAACCATGGAAATCCCCTAACTTTCCAATGGCTACAGCCCCACAGCTCTGAGGTTTTACTCACAGGATGGCTCTCATCCAGCTTTCAAATGTCTTCAAGTGGATTAATCATTTTCCTCTCCTGACTCATTCAAGCCTCTAGCAAATAGCTGTAGGTACTGGAGGGGCTGAGTAGATCAGTTGAGTTGATATTGGGCTATAGAAAAACCTATAATATCGTGTCAAAAGCACTTAAGTATCTGTCCTCAGATGCTAGTATGTGGGCTATGGCCAGACGGCGTTGGCTCATTCATGTGTTTGAAGCAGGGTGTTTTCATTTGCAGTAGGAAACTTGGGTATGTGTGGGGATTTTAGTCTCTTTGTAAGATTAAGTATTGTAGGCCACTTACTTAGGCAGTAGAATTCCATTATGACAGCTTATTTTTATATTTATTTAGATGGATTATGGGTCAGAATATAACCCCTTAATAACAATAGCAAACATATATACAGTGCTTATGGTGTGCTGGGCACTATACCAATTGCTTTCCCTAAGAGGGCATATTCACAGGATTGAAAGGTCAGTTCTGGTTATCTAATCCAAGACCATGTCTATCAGTTACATTATTTTGTCTGGCTAGTGTTCCTCATCATGAAGTTTATTTTTGAAGAAGTGTTCATTTTTAGATTCCTGATTGTACTTATTTATACTGGAAAGTCTGTTTCTCTTGCTTTCGGAATGCTTTAATTTCCTGGTTCAGTCATTCAGTTCATAGGCATTTATTAAGCACCTGAGTGTACTGGTCATGGAAGATACAGCTGTGAATAAGACATGGCATCAGTCCTAGAGTTCAGCATTGTGTTAGTGCTTTGTGATTGGCACGAGCAAAATACCTGGGAAGCAGCAGCAAATATTTCTTCAAAGGAAACATTAGAGCTGAAACTTTAAGAATATATAGAAACTGCTCACTCTAATAAAGGCAAAGGAGCGTCATCAGTAGAAGAAACAGCATGTGAAAAAGAATATAGCATGTTCAGGGTGGAAGAAGACATTTTAAATATGGGATTGTGGCAAAAAAATGAGCCTAAATAGGTTAAGTTGGGATAAGATTCCGATGGATCTTGTATAACATCCTAAGACATTCTCTTGTAAGCACTGGAGGGGCTTATGGAGGTTTTTAAGAAAAAGTAACTTTATTTGATTATGTTTCAGTAAGAGAGTCTTGATGATAATGTGGGGTAGGAGAGATGGGGAAACAAAATGAGACTGGTTAGGAAACTGTTGCACAGTCTAGAAGTGATAGCAATAGGGGCAAAGGTGAGGAATAGATTTGAGATGCATCTGGGGGGTGATGTGGGCAGACTATAATGTCGGGTTGGATACAGAGATTGATGTGTGGATGATGTCCCAGATGAGGGACTCGGGTCTTTGGGTGCGCCGTGATGCTTTACCATGAGAAATGAGGAGGAAAACTAGCCTTGGGGAGTGATGAGATTCCTTTGTGACATGCTGAGTTGAAATTAAGGTGCTAGTGAGAGGTGAAGTACTTGAAGCTGATTAGATCAGTGAAGCCAAGAGGAAAAGGGGCCAAGGACAGTAAAGCATGTGTTCTGTTTAGATTGTGGGTCAGGAATCTATCCACGCTGTGGGGAGAGAGTTTTAGGAAATTACTAGCTGGCTGTTTTAACCATGTTGGTTGTTTCTGTGGTAGAACACACTTTGGATTCTGTTATTTTCCTACGCGTGACTAATACATTTTTTAATGAGGTTGGAAGCCTCAGTCAAAGGCTAGCAGGACACTGACCCTGTATAGACCATTATTCTGCATGTGCTGCTTTGGGGAGGGGTTGAAGTCATTCTTGGAGACACAGAAACACAAGTTCCCACTCAGATTTCCCTGGCTGACCTGGATTCTGAAGGACTGCTGGCCCTATAGAGATTTGCAGACATCCACACCAAAGGAGCATCGTTTGTATGCAGCCCCTGAACTAATTTTAACAATCTGTTCCTTAAGTCTCTGAGAAAGCACACAAATTGATTCTCCAGGACTTGTCCATTTTCAAGGACATCTGTGTGACCCTTCATCACATCACCTGACCCCTCCCCCTTTTGTTCACCTGCTCTTTCAATTATGCGAGCCGGGATGTATCTGCCTCAGAACACCCTGTCCTGGGAAACTCCTTCAGAAGAAAATTATTGGAAAAAATATTTCTGCTTTTGAGGCAACTCAGGGATTTAAATCTCCTCCAGCCTACAGAGCACTTGGATTCAAGTGTCTCTTCTCTTTTGATTCTGGAAGATTGAGTTGCATCTTGAATGGAAGCTCATAAGCACATTGAGGAACTTGGAGTCTGTTTCCTCCTGCTGTTTATTGAAACAATGAAAAAATAAACAAATTCAGTTAGTCCGGAGCCAGTACTAAGGATCATGTGATGGGGCCCAGTGGTGAACCCGGAGCTCAGGTCAGTTATAGTGCCTGGTGCATAACTGTCTCCTGCAGGCTTCTGAAGCCACCTGCCTCTTTCGGAAATGCCACTTTCCATTCATCATCATAATTGACTGACCAGGACCTATGTTCTTGTTCCTAACTTTCAGTGCCTTATACCCAAGAGGTCTGTGATAAATATTTTCAACCTGTTGGATTGTCTCAAGTTTTGGAGGTCACTTAATATATTTAAAGGCTTCTGAGCTCCTTGAATGCCATCAACTTTGCTAACAGCAAAGGAAGGTGCATATATTCATCAAAGGTCAAAAGCTGGCAGTCATGGGATCCTCTGGCCTACAGATCTATGGGCCATACTTAACTCTCTCAGTGACGTCTTTAGGAAAATATGGATTCAGTATCAGTATTAACAGATTGAGCGAAATCATCGTGAAACAACTCAGGTTTTCTGACTTCTTTGGAAACCGGAAGATCTGACAACACTGGGCTGCACTCTTGCAGGTTGATGGCTGATGAGAGCTGCATAACTGCTGCTCATTTGAGGGTGGGCATGGCTCTCCCATTTGCCAAGATCTCCACCGTTCCCTTTTTTTTGTTACACTCAATATACCTCACTTGCATGTTTTATGCCTCACCTCTGTAGGTTTTTCTTTGTGGGCATCACCAGCAAAATTACTTAGAAAACTTACCAATTAGCATGATATTTCAAAAGCATTTTATTTAGATATAATTCACTTACCATAGGGACTTCCCTTGTGCTCCAGTGGTTAAGACTCCGCACTTCTCCTGCAGGGGGTGTGGTTTTGATCCTTGGTTGGGGAACTAAGATCCCACATACCACTCAGCCAAAAATGGAAAAAAAAAAAAATCACTTACTATAAAGTTCACCCATTTAAAGTGTGCAATTCAGTATTTTCTGGCTTATAGTTGTGTAACTATTGCCACTATTGTGTTTTAGAACTTTTTCATACTCAAAAGAGATTCTGTACCCATTAGCAGTCACTCCCTATGCTTTCCCACACCCCTCAGTTCAGTTCAGTTCAGTCGCTCAGTCATGTCTGACTCTTTGCGACCCCATGAATCTCAGCACGCCAGGCCTCCCTGTCCATCACCAACTCCCAGAGTTTACTCAAACTCCTGTCCATTGAGTCGGTGATGCCATCCAGCCATCTCATCCTCTGTCGTCCCCTTCTCCTCCTGCCCCCAATCCCTCCCAGCATCAGGGTTTTTTCCAATGACTCAACTCTTCGCATGAGGTGGCCAAAGTATTGGAGTTTCAGCTTCAGCATCAGTCCTTCCAATGAACACCTAGGACTGATCTCCTTTAGGATGGACTGGTTGGATCTCCTTGCAGTCCAAGGGACTCTCAAGAGTCTTCTCCAACACCACAGTTCAAAAGCATCAATTCTTTGGTGCTCAGCTTTCTTCACAGTCCAACTCTCACATCTATACATGACCGCTGGAAAAACCATGTCTGTCTTGACTAGACAGACATTTGTTGGCAAAGTAATGTCTCTGCTTTTTAATATGCTATCTAGGTTGGTCATAACTTTCCTTCCAGGGAGTAAGCATATTTTAATTTCATGGCTGCAATCACCATCTCCAGTGATTTTGAAGCCCCCAAAAATAAAGTCTGACACTGTTTCCACTGTTTCCCCATCTATTTCCCAAGAAGTGATGGGACCAGATGCCATGATTTTAGTTTTCTGATTGTTGAGATTTAAGCCAAGTTTTTCACTCTCCTCTTTCACTTTCATCAAGAGGCTTTTTAGTTCCTCTTCACTTTCTGCCATAAGGGTGGTGTCATCTGCATATCTGACCTCCGTTATTCTGCTTTCTGTCTCTGTGGCTTTGGGTTGATTCTACTTTTTAGCTATTATAGATAATGGTGCTAATGAATATTTGCATACAAATGTCTGAAAGGATATATATTTTCATTTCTTTCGGTAATATACCTAGGAAGCAAAATGATTGGTCTTAACTCTATGTTTTAATTTTTTGAGGAATTGCCACATTTTTTTCCAAAGTGACTGCACTATTTTACATTCCCCACCATCAATGTATAAGGGATCAAGTTTCTCTACACCCTCACCAGCACTTTTTATTGTTCTTCTTGTAGCCATCCTGGTTGTTGTGAAGTGGTATTTCATTGTGGTTTTGATTTTAAAAAAACACTTCTTTATAAAATAGAATTTATTAATTTTTACAAGGAAATGTTGCTAATAGGTCATGCTAACCCTTCTTCATCACTGGAACTCTCAGCTTCATCTCAGTTCTCATGGTCAGACCACATCATATATTGCAGTGTTTCCCCTGGCTACCACCTGTGGTGCCCTCATGAATGGGATTAGTGCCCGTATTAAGAAGAGCCCAGAGAGCTCTCTTGCTCTATTACATGAGGTTGCAATGAGAAGATAGCAGTCTGCATTCCAGAAGAGGGTCCTCACCAGAACCTGACCATTTTAGCACCCTGAACTTGGTCTTCCCAGCCTCCAGAATTGTGAGAAATAAATTTCTGTCATAAGCCATCCAGTTAATGGACTTGATTACAGCAGGCCTAATGACTTAGGTGGGGGCTTCCCTGGTGGCTCATATTGTAAAGAATCTCCCTGCAATGCAGGAGATCCTGGTTCGATCCCTGGGTCAGGAAGATCCCCTGGAGAAGGGAACGGCAACCCACTCCAGTATTCTTGACTGGAGAATTCCATGGACAGAGGAGACTGGCAGGCTACAGTCCATGAGGTCGCAGAGTTGTACATGACTGAGTGACTAATACACACATACACACACACACACACACTCACACACCAGACTTAGACACTGGCCTTCCAAGGGAAGAAGCAGTGATCCTGCTCTAGACTTGGGTTCTTCTTTTTTCCCAGGAAGCTATACTCCTCCCCCCTCACCCCGCCCCCCCGCACTGAGTCCAAGGGCTTGACTCTGGTGCCTGACTTGGGTCTGTTTTCGTGAACTCACCACTTTCTGCTTTTGTTCACTGCCCTCCCTCTCTCTCCTTTCACACTTTCTCACTTCTCCCCACCCATCCCATCAGCCCAGCCCAGTGGTTCTGATCCAGTTCTGAAACTCTGGAGCCTCCTTTAGTGATACCACCAGCCAGAAGAACCACATGAGTCCTTTCTGTCCAGCAGAATCTGATTTAATTATCAGATGTTCCAACAATTGCATTTTGAATATTCTGTTCCATCGTTGCCTTAACTACACTTCACTGGCAAGGTTTTCAAGTTGCAAAAATTTGGCTACCCTAATTGTAATGCAATCAATATCTGAGTGAAAAAGTGAAAGATCTTAGTCTGGATATGAAAAGGCTTCCTTGGCCACATTGTTCCAGTCCACAACTATTCCATATTTTTACTGGGTCTACGTAAAAGCCCGCTGTCTGACCACAAGAACATCCATGTAGGCATCTAGAGCAAAGAGACCTTTTCACTAAATGTGACACTGAAATTCTCCAGGAGCCCCCAACCCCTCTTTATCAGCAACAGTGGGTTTTATAGGACACCCTTATTACCTGGGGTGTTATATCTGCAATAATAAAGACTGCCTCAGATCTTTTGCTTCCTTTATCTCAGAACAGACCTTGTTGTGTGTATTTAGAGCCACAGCCCAGGCCTATTATGTCTGTAATGAATGGGATGACTTAAAACAGCACCTTTCACCTCAGAATCTGGAAGCCTTTAACAGCCTCAGCTCCACACTTCCACACACAAACACTTTAGGGAAGGACAGATAATAAACAGGAACTTCTGGTGATTGTCCTGTCAGGGAGAATGGAGAGAAAAAGAAGATGGTATGCCCTGGCAACGTAAGCCTTTCTCCTTCAGTCACTGTGACTTAAAGCTCATGTGAGTGTCTAGGGTAATTTTTCTACAGCATAGGTATAATCAATACTTTCACTTATCTAATCTTTCATTAAAAGTGCTTTACTCATCGATTGCTAGAAGGGAATATGGTGATAAAGGACAATTATTTCTCTAACACATAGGAACTTGCTCTTTCTGGTGAGTCAGTAGAAGAATAAGATAAAGTGTCCAGAGTACAAACGGCCTCTTGTTTTTGTATGGCCTAATATTTGTTCACCTTCCTGCTTCATTTACTTCTCAAGGAAACAGGCTCTACTGCCATACCCATCCCAACTCACTTATAGGTAAGGCCGGAACTCCAGGACTTTAACCCATAGAAACTTGCCTTGATGTTTTTCTTTCTGAAGATTTAGAGAACTACTTTGTATTTTTCCAACTCAAACCTTCAGAGAAAGAGAGCTTATCTTGCCTTTTTGTTGGCTAGAGTGGGAAGCTGAGAAGGAAAAGGAGAGGAACTGGCATTTGCTTGGCTTCAGGCGCTGTGCTGGTCACTTTGTATATATTATCTCATGAAACTAAAAGAAAACCCAGAATGTTTATCATTTGTTTTGTTGGCTAGTAGCTGTCTGTATGCTATCATGGCCTTAGTCCTGATACCCACCAGGACCTAGTCTATGATATCTTGTCTTCCCTTTTAAATTGTGGCTCTGGTACATTCAGTTCAGTTCAGTTCAGTCGCTCAGTCGTGTCCGACTCTTTGTGACCCCATGAACCACAGCACACCAGGCCTCCCTGGCCATCACCAACTCCCAGAGTTTACTCAAACTCATGCCCATCGAGTCGGTGATGCCATCCAGCCATCTCATCCTCTGTCATCCCCTTCTCCTCCTGCCCCCAATCCCTCCCAGCATCAGGGTCTTTTCCAATGACTCAGCTCTTCACATGAGGTGGCCAAAGTACTGGAGTTTCAGCTTCAGCATCAGTCCTTCCAATGAACACCTAGGACTGATCTCCTTTAGGATGGGCTGGTTGGATCTCCTTGCAATCCAAGGGACTCTCAAGAGTCTTCTCCAACACCACAGTTCAAAAGCATCAATTCTTTGGTGCTCAGCTTTCTTCACAGTCCAACTCTCACATCCATACATGACCACTGGAAAAACCATAGCCTTAACTAGACGGACCTTTGTTGGCAAAGTAATGTCTCTGCTTTTTAATGTGCTATCTAGTTTGGTCATAACTTTCCTTCCAAGGAGTAAGCATCTTTTAATTTCACAGCTGCATTAACAAACCCAAATTGCACATTTTTACCTCTTACAAAGTGCTATTCAGGGTCGAACTTAGCATTAGACAATCTTCTTTCTCTCTCTTTTAAAAATCTCTTTTCTCTCTTCCTTTGTTGTGAGAAAAACATATTTATACTCCTTTAGAATTGTCAATCACAGTGTTATAATAAAATATTTGGTTTTGTCATTTTAGCTCAATCGAATAAATAAGTTCTATTTGATTTAAATTCTCTTGGTTCTCAGATTTTCTTTTTTAAGAAACCTGTAGTCCCTACCCCACCCCTGGCAGTCCAGCCCATGTTTTTTCCCCTTACCATTCAAAAGACCATTACATGATTCTTCTGCCCAATTCTGTCTCTGTCTTCACAAATTCTGGAATCACACTGACTGACTTTGTCACTCCCAAAACTCACCCCCAAAACTTCTGAGCTGTGTGACCTTGGGCGCACATTTCCTCATTTCCCCATCTGAAAATGCTAACTCAGTTATTATCAGGATTAAATGGCCTGGTGGTGTCCGCCCTGTCCCCAGGTTCTCCCTGCTTGGGTTGACTGTGTACTCAGCTGAGAAATCATTTTGCCTGAGCCTTGCCATATCTTGACTCTGAAGCTTCTCTGGCTCCTTCCCACTATACCTTTGCATTTGAGGGCCTTCTAGATAAAGAGTCTGCCTGCAATGCAGGAGACATGGGTTTGAGCCCTGGGTTGGGAAGATCCCTTGGAGGTGAGCATGGCAACCCACTGCAGTATTCTGGCCTGGAGAATCCCCGTGGACAGAGGATGCCGGTGTGCTGCAGTCCATGTGGTCACAAGAGTCGGACATGACTAAGCACAGCACAGCACAGGCTGCTCCACACTGCTTTTTCCAGACCTATTTCTCTCTACTCCACAGCATGAACTGTCTTCCAGCCAGCCTGGACTAGACATTCCCTAATGATGAACTTGCTCTCTTCACTTTACACTTCTCTTGGTACACCTTGTTTTCCCAGGATGAGTCCCTTTTGCCGTCTTAGCTCATCAGAAATCCCATCACCCTTCACGGTACCCTTGAGGGAGTGATTGCTGGTCACCTCCAGACTCTGAATCCTGGTTAGTCTATGTTTGGATAGCTCTTGTCATAGATAGCTGGAGGATGATTAGCACAACTTCTTTTCCTCTTCTAGGTTGTAAGTCCCATGAAGGTAGGAAGTCTAGTTCTTCTTACATGTCAGTCCTTAATAAATGTTTGTTGAACAAATAAGGCCCCCTTTGTCACTTTTTTGTCTCCTCAATTGAATTTGATAGTTTCCTCTACTGTTTAAACAGAGGAGGGCAAGAGTATATGTATGTATAGTCAGGATTTGACCTTATGCCACCAACATGCACTTTCTGAGTACCTGCTGAATGTTAGAAACTGTGCTATTGCTGGGGTCAAAAATAACAATTGCAGCTACAATTTACTGAGCCCCTCCTAGGTGCTAGGCACCATGCTAAACTAAGTGTTTTTTTTTTTTTTTTTAATATTATTTCACTAAACACTCAAGATAACCTTATGAGGAAGATACTTTCAGTGTATTGTCATGAAAGCTATATGGTTCAGGGAGGTTAGTACCCCTGCTCAAGGTCAGTAGCTAGTCAGAGGTAGAGCCAGCATTTGAAACTAGGTTGTCTACTCCCAAACCTGTGCTCTTAATCAGGTAAATAAGAGTTCTACCTTGTGAGTTACTAAATGTCCAGTAATGAAGATATGTGAGCTGGTCCACATCTTCTTCTCTGACTTTTACCTTGTAATACCACACTTCAACCACACTGGCCTTCCTGCAGTCCCTTCAGTGTACCAGACCTTTTCCTGCCCCAGGACCCTTGCACCTACAACAGTGCAGATAGTCGCTTAGAATGCTCTCAGTGTTGACCTTCACATCACTGGCATGTCCAAGTCTTCATTAGAAAGTCATCTTCTAGAAAGACTTCCCTGAACTCCTCAGCTAAAGGAACATTCCACTTTCCCACCTGCTCTATGCTCCCTCTACCCCAGTTACCCTGGTTTATTTTCTTTTGGTATTTTTATCACTGTCTGCATTGATCACGTGTACTTGTGAATTTATTCTTTTCCCCTACTAGAATTGAAGTCCAGCAAGAGTAAAGATTTATTCACCACTGAATCCCCAGTATCTAGAACAGGCCTTGTGTGTTGAACAAATGGATGAATTTTTGACAGCTAACTGTTTCAGGTTAGGTTCTGGAGAAGTATACACTGAACTGGACTTTGCAGTGCAAGATGTTGTTGGGAATCAATACTTGCAAAAGGCAGGGGAAGGGGCAGGATTGAACAGAGGGAGGAATTGAGTTGTGGTATGGATCCAACAGAGCTTTGTCAACCCTGTAGCAAGTTTTAGAGTTTAAAAAAAAAAAATCTTCCCACTAGAATTTGCTGTATGACACAGGAAGTTCAAACCGGTGCTCCATGGCAACCTAAAGGGGCGGGATGGGGTGGAAGGTGGGACAGAAGTTCATAAGGGAGTTATTGTTGTTCAGTCACTAAGTTGTGTCTGACTCTTTGTAACCTCATGGATTGCAGCACCCCAGGCTTCCTTGTCTTTCAGTATCTCCCAGAGTTTGCTCAAACTCATGTCCGTTGAGTCAGTGATGCCAACTAACCATCTCATCCTCTGTCACCCCCTTCTCCTCCTGCCCTCAATCTTTCCCAGTATCAGTCTTTTCCAGTGAGTTGTCTCTTTGCATCAGGTGGCCAAAATATTGGAGCTTCAGCTTCAGCATCAGTCCTTCCAATGAATATTCAGAGTTGATTTCCTTTAGGATTGATTGGTTTGATCTTGCAGTCCAAAGGACTCTCAAGAGTCTTCTCCAACACCACGGTTCAAAGCATCATATCTTGATGCTGGGGGACATATGTATACCTATGGTTGATTCATGTTGATACATAGCAGAAACCAACACATATTATAAACAATTATTCTTCAATTAAAAATAAATTTAAAAAAGAGAGAGAAAAATCCCTCCACTAGACTAATAATAAGCTAGCATTATATTAATAATTAAAAATCAGGTTTACTCTAGAACTTGCTGTGGCCTTTATACTCCCTCCCTCCCCCACTGATGTCTCTTAGTTAAGGGATGTGGATGTGACCTACTCCTGGAAGGTCATGACCTCAGGCAAGGAGGCCTCTAAAACTGGGGCTGACCCTGAAGGTGTTAATGTTGGATGCTGGTTGCTGACCATGCTCCCCATAGCCAGAAATCGAACCCTTCCTTATAGAGGCCTTTGGTCAGTGAGTTTTAGAATCTACTAACTAATGACAGTGTTGTAAATAGTGCATACCTTATGCATGATTGTCTCTATTATTGATGTAAATGGTGTTCTTCAGAATTAATTTACATCTAAAAGCTGGGAGTATTTATACCAGAAATTTTAAAGCAAATCAGTACTTGTTGCTTTCAGATCACCCATTGCTTTGATTCACATATTATATTCAATGACCTCTCTCTCTCTTTCTCTTTCTAATATATGTTTGGCATTATAATTTTTCAAAATGCACCAAAAACTTGCCTAGAATTATTAATATGATGACTGTTTTATAGTTAGTGACAGATTTTCAAGGTGATCACATTTTTTAACCTTTGCAAGTTCTGGTAAACTGAAGTTTCTTTTTATTTTTTCTGTAAAACACTGTTCAATTTTTTTTTTTTCTGATTGTAAATATACTTATATAAACCTTTAGACTAACAGCAACTTTCTGTATGTTATTTCATGTTTTTAACAGTTTATCTTTTTAACTAGGTCATTTAGCATGTAAGAACTATTGAGCAACATCACCAATAAATTGTCATGTTTGGTGTTATTTTGTATTTTCTGAGGTCTCAATCTTAACTGAATTTTTTTGATCTGGCTTTTTTCTTCCTGGGGGAATTTAGTTTCCTTTTGTTCACTTATTTATAGCTTTGCAGTGGGCATGGTTTGGAACCTTAGTTTTTATTGGTTCTACAATAATTGACACACTATGCATTCCAAGTCCCATGTTCCATTTACATATGGACACATACTACTTGATGACTCAAATAGACTATAATGAATCCCCTTGATTCTGGGATATCTTTGAGATTCTGGGTTACTGTGTGGGTCTGTTCTTAAACATGGAACTGACAGCGTTGAGTATTGGAAACAACTGACCTTTTATTTCCGCTGGCATTTCATCACTATGGGTGCATCCCAATCTAATTATATGTTGATTTGTAATCAACTGAGGCTTCCTCTCATTTAATTTTCTGCTGACGTTATTTTCTCCCTGTTTGGAAACCTCCAAGATTATTATATCAGTTTCAATTTCTTTTTTTTTTTTTTCAGTTTTAATTTCTTAAACAGGTTTTCTTTCACGATGGCCTGCTTCCAATCTCTTACTTTGCTATTCAGTTACTCTGTCAACCCATGTTATCTGTTTAAAAAATAAAAAAACCAAACCAAACAAAATGCTGATCTGTTGGTGGGCTCTATGCTGTCATCTAAAATATTATGGAGAGAACTATTTATGTTATAATGTGGTTATGAATTAACTCAGTGGCCCACATCTCTCTGTAAGTGAAATGCACTTGACCTTAGAAGGAAAAAAAAAAAAATATCTGAACCAGAATCCTCACTGAAGTCTGACTTGGCTACAATAAGAATTCATCAAAAACATAGAAGCTACATTTCCTAGGAAATGCAGGCTTTTTCCTGTATTCGGGAGCAGTAAAGGATACGCCCAAGAACTTGGAACAGATACAACCCTGGCAGACAAACAAAAGATCTGAAGGGCAGAACTTCCTTTTTTTCCCTGAGCTCTCTCCCCCATTGTCTAAGAGAAGATGGGGCAAGTACCCAGACAGAAGCTGCTTCAGTATTGTCTTTTATTGATAGGCTGCTTGTGTTCAGTGATTCCTCTGGCCCATAGTGTCTGCTGGACAGTTGGAGGCTTTTTGAAGCCATTGTATTGTTAGAGAATAATTAGGGTGAATGAAGCAGGGGGTAGGGGTTAACAACAATTCTTTGTTGCAAGCAATTGCTAGTCTTGGCATCAGTATTGGTAACAAGGCCAATCTACTGGAAGGGATGGAAACAAAAGAAGGAAAGGTTGCCGTTGGTTTGTCTAATCCATCCAGCAAATCCACCCATGCGTGGCCATTGTGCTTTGTGAGCTCTCTGGAAATGCCTTTGGTCACACTGCATTCCAAGCCACTGGGTGGGTGATCTCTAGGCAGATCTCATACATGGATTTCCTAGAATGCTTCCCATAGCAAAAAAGTGGATGCACAGGTGTTGCCTTGGCAACTAATCGGCATACTTCATAAAGAAAATAATCTTCTGACATTTGGGTAGATGAATGTCCTAACACAAAAGAGCTAAGATGTGTCGATTGACACCAAGGTGAAAACACCTGTGCAGAACCGTGACCTCTGTCCTCTCTTTCTCCTCCATCCTCTCTAGGACAGTCAGGCCCTGTCCTGGTCATCGGGGTCTTGATCTCACTCGGATTGTGACCTAGAGGAGCCCTCGCCAGGGTAGGATCCAGCAAACTGCCGTGGTTATCAATTTAATGCTTCTAGGAAAATGGTTCTTACTGAAAGACTTTATAAACTGGTTGCCTATCTGAGCTTGCCCATTTGGGGAACTGGAGCTGCTGCTTTGTTCGGAGTCAAGGTACTGTCCAGCTGTGGTTGATCAGATACCTGACGTATTAATAATACGTGGCAGAGTACCTTACATGGGCGCCTAGGTTCCTATTTGAAGTCTGTTCAGATTTTATAGCATCCGTGTAATTTTGTAGCATGCGTTGCTTCCTACATCCTTCTCCCAAATCAGCTTTCTGACAAGGGTGCCCAAGCACAGAGGAGGTGTGCCTCAAATAGTTGACTCAAATTGTACAACAGAAGTTACCCCATATATCCCTTCCTGTTGCTTATCGAGGACAGAGACACAGAGGCAGTTTGGAAGTGGATGGAGGCATCTCTCCAAGGAGATTTTTGACCTTAGACACACCTCCCCAAAAGGTGAATTCCTGCTCTCATGTATTAAATAGGGCTTTAATGGTACAGTCTGATTTAGACCAATGATGATTTACATTTGAAATCTCAAACAGGGAATGTTCGAGACTGATCCTGAACTCTGAGCAGTTGGTGCAGAGGTGGTGTTTACCTCTGTGCTATGCTGAGTGAATCTACGCTCCGGGAGTGGAGTGGTGGGCGTTAGGCAGCGGGCAGGGGAGAGAGAGGTGGCATGGGGCTTTAAGGAGTGGGGAGGACGGACAGAGTGTGCTTATTTTCCGTTTGTCAGCTGTTCTGGAAAACTGCCAAAATGAATGAGCTACAACAAGCCCTCATGGATGTTGTAAGCCAAGGCGAGGCTAGGCCCCTCCTTTTAAAAGGCTCTGTGGAATTTAGACTTAAAACTTCATGTGTATTTGGTTTGGGGCAAATGTGAAATCCCTGAACTTTCCCCAGGAAAATATTAGCTCCCTGGAACACACAGTGGGTCCTAACTCTCTGGACAGAAGTGTGTCTTGAGGGAGAAAAAAGAATCCAGCACCTTCCCATTTAGCCTCCTGGCTCTGTTTGGCCAGCAGAGAAAGATTGATGAAAACCCTGATTAGATCTGTCTCCGTGGCCTCCAGCAGATTATTGGAAAGACCTGAAAAAATCCTTTTGATACAGGGGGTAGAGGTTCCAGTGGATGGGGGGAGGGAAAGGGCTGAATCTTGCTGGCCCAAATGTGCCGGGGTGCACACAAACAAGCAGCCAGTGAGGGGGGCAGAGTGAGCAAAGGCCGAGCATTTTTACAAGACTAGGCACCGACATTCTCCTAAGGGAGAGGGAACTTGGAACGTTTAAAATAAGGCACTTCCATATGGGAAGAAGAGCCTGTAAACCCAATGTGGTTGAGATTTCACAAACAGAAATCCATGGCTAGGTTTTTCTAGGCAGGACTTGTATCCTCTGTTGGCAGTCAGGTTCCAAGCCTGACCCCTCTGCCGTGTGACTTTGGTCTGACGTTCATGTCAGGAAAACTCCAGGCTGTTTTTGCCGTCCTCCCTGCTAATGTTGACATTGGTAGGGAGAGAGGAAATCTGGATAAATAGAACTCTTTTCTTGGCGTTGTTAAAAATATTACTAAAAAGAGCAAAGGGTGTTTTCGGAGCTACATGGAAGCAAAGTCTTTCTTTGGAACTTTGAAAGCCTAGGTAGGTGGCTGGGTAAGCATTTTCTTGCAGCCTGTTTGTTTTAGCCCGTGGTGGTTTCTGATTAGCTTTAAGAGATCCTGATAGAGGGCACACACACACCGCCATCCCACAGTGGCCCTCTCTCCTGACCCTGTCCTTTGTATCTTGTGATTGAAAACTTACACAGCTTTTAGGACTTTTCTGAAGATCACATTGTAGCTGGTCTACCATGAGCTTTAAATAAATTTCACTGTCAAAAGCAGAACAGCTTTTCATCATTGAACTGGGAGGAGCAGTTTTGTTTGCCCCTTATGTTTTGCACTTTCAGAAACTGAAATTGAGAACTTCAAGCAACTTGCCTGAAGTTACACCGTTTAGTTAGTATGGGAACAGAAATGAAAAACTAAGTTTCCTGATGCCTGGGTTATTATCACAACAAAAGCTCTGCCCCCAGAAGGAAATTTCGGTTCAGATTCTCTCTAACTTTAAGAACATGGGTGAATATATGGATTTTAGTAGAAACAGCTGATCAAGATAACCTCATCATTCTCAAGGGAATGTAACTTTGAGGAGACACAGTTGGAATAACCTGATTTTATACAATAATGCAAATTCTTTCACTACTTTAGTGGGGGAGATTTTCCTATGTTGTATGAACTATTTGAACATTTTCTAATTTAATACTTCTTATAACCATAAAAGCACTTGTGCTGTGCTCAGCCTCGTCAGTGGTCTCCGGCTCTTTGTGACACTGTGGTCTGTCACCGACCAAGCTCCTCTGTCCATGGGGATTCTCCAGGCAAGAATAGTGCAGAGGGTTGCCATGCCCTCCTCCAGGGGATCTTCCCAACCCAGGGATCGAACCTGCATCTCCGGAGTCTCCTGCATTGCAGGCAGATTCTTGACCCACTGAGCCACCTGGGAAGTGTACTTATCTGAGAATAAACACAAGTTGGTTATGCAGGCCCTTCACACAGAAGGCTCCATAGACGTAACTGATGCTGTCAACCAAGGAAGGGTACAACAGAGTGGGGGAGATGGTCTCCATAGTGCTTTATAGCTGACAGGCAGCCTTCACATACATTTTCAAACTGATCCTCTGGACTGTTTTGTAGAAGTAGGAAAAGTAGGCATAAGTACAACTGTTTTCCGGAGAAGAAAACCAAAGCTTAGTGATACAGAGTGACTCACCCAGCACAGGTGGATGCTGAGTTGGGTCTCAAACCCAGGCTTTCACTCTAAGCCTACAACTCATTTCATTACCCCCGATGCATGTGTTATGCAGGTGACCATGCCTTATGGAACAATCCCTGTTTTTTTTTTTTCTTTCTAAGGCAGAAAGTACAGTTGCTACACTGCGCCTGCCCAGATGGTTTTTACTTCCTGGTTTGTTTTATTCTATTAGTGCTATTTATCTTCCATGGCGGGACTCAGCCTTTTAAAAATCATTAAAATGGGTTTCTGAGGTTATCCTCATTTCTCCTTCACATCCTGAACTTTAGACCTAATGCTCCCCGTCTTTCCATTCAAACGAGAAAAGGATTATTGTGATTGTTGGTGATGCCTCCCCAGGATGCCAGCATAAATGAAGGATGCTCTTTTTAAGAAAGAAAGAAAAAAAAAAAGCAGTTTAGCAGTGTTCTTAATTCTTTTTACTCTTTTAACACAGCATCTGCTTTTAAAGATGTTATTTGTTTGTTTCCATGTGTAACACTAGGTGGCAGAATAACTACACCACATAGCACGATAGCCTTTGTTTCTCGCTGCTCTCAGAGCGGGGACCCGAACTGTGAGGCATAAACCATCTGTGGTTGCATGAGATTGGACCAACCAACCTGGCCAATATTTTCTTGACAGGGAGCTGGCTGCAGTGATTCTAAAACATATGCTTCCAAGATACTGTCTTTAAGGTTTCCCTCTTTCTTTTTTTTCCAGCTCCCCAGCATTTTAATTTGTATGCCCCATTGCATCCATGTAGACAAATGGCAAATCTGGATGGACGCACCCAATGGCACTGGCACCCTTGCCCTTGTGCACCAGTGGGTCAGGGAGGGTCTGGAGAAGAGAGGCCTGAGCCCTTGTCCCCAAGTGGTGTCAGCGGGTGTGGCCGAGGGGCAGCAGTGGCCAAGCTGGGCCAAGCTTGCAAATGCTGCCCTCACTAACTCAGGTATACAGAAGGGTTTTTGTTTTTAAAGAGCAGCCTGATCTTGGTTCAGCTGTTTAGTGGGTTTAGAAATGCTGCCACGTGGTCTATGGGAGCCTGCTCCGTTTCTTCCCCCTAACCCTTTGCCTGAGTCTCAGTGCTCCGATGTGTCTGTTACCCTGGACCCCTCACGTGCCACAGGATGTGCTACGCTAAGTGGAGCTGCACTGGCTTTGTCCTTTCAAGTTGTAAAGAGGATGAGCTTCGGGGTGCAGAAATACTTCTTCAGATTTTCTTGCGGAAACGGAATATCGTTATAACAAAACAATCCATATCTAAGTCTAGTGATAGCACTCTAAGTATACTCTACCTCAAGGCATTCCAGTGAAACCAAGTCTGAATGTGTAAAATGGATCAAACAGAAAGGTCTTATTTTAATTACAAAAGCATTCCTTACAACTGGAGCCACAATCGGATTTTCAATAAATAGTACGTTCCCTGATGTGAATTGTAAATGATTCCATTTACAAAAATGAAGAAAAAAGAAGTATTTAAACCTTGACTTTTCAGGAACCCACTTGTTGCATGAACTGGACTACAGTTTACGGTACTTTCACCACACCCTACTCCACTTTCCAACTGGGAATCTCAGGGTATTTTTAGCTTACAGCTGAGGGTGCTGGCCCTGATTTGAGTTTTCAGGGAAGGCATTGGTGACGTGAAGGCTCCTTGTTGAAGGGACCCAGGTGAGTCACAGTAATCAGGGCAAGTCTGCAGCTCAGGGATTTGGGGGTCTTGTTTGTTTGTTCGCCCTCCAGAGATGCCGCTCTTTCATAAAGAATAAACTATGTGACTTTTGAGAACACCTGAAGCAGCATACACAAATCAGGCCAAGGATATCCATCTCAGGCCACCACCACCATGGGGAGGCTTTGAAGCTCAAAGAGGGTTGTGAGACCTTCTTGTTTGTTAAGAATGAAATGTCATAAAAATTCCAAAGCAAGACTCAAATTTCCAGGGGGAAGGGACCTCTTTATTGTTTCCTCTAATAGCTGCTTTGGTGCTTTAGTGAATAAATGTGTTGCTCAAAATAACCCAAGATGCAGGCTCGGAACTATAGCCTGGCTTGGCTCCACTTTTGTACTGAGCATCCATTCTGAATTATTTATTTATGATCGTTCTGCTATTTTCATCACTTCTCGCTACCCCCTCTCCCCACCCCCTGCCACCATTTGTCCTATCTTTTATTCTTACACCCTTCAATTAAGTGATATCTTCTGCTCTTAGGACAACAGCAAATGTGTCTCTGCGTGTTTATGTGGGATCCTCAGTAAGCAGGCCGTGCTTTTAAGTTTCTGGAATAGAACAATGACAGAAATGAGTCACAGCTTGTTTCCATGTTTGCTTCTGAGTCAAGAAACTTAGTTTTCCCTTTATAATGCTCAAGGTGCAGAGCTCGAGTTGACTTTTTAGAGACATAACCAAAATATAGTCAGTTCCTTTCATCAGATGTTTTTGAATTATACAGAATTCTCTAGGTTTGTATTTCCAAAATGAAAAAAGCACAGTGGTCATGGTTTTATTGTTTTTGTCCATAGGGAGAAAAGCCTTACCCAAAATAGGCAAGATCTTCCCCTGAATTCTCCAACGACAGGCCTTTGGGTTTTGCCCAAGGTTGCTCATAACCTTAGGATGACCAGCCTTCACTGAGGGCCTTATACCTGTATTTAAATAATGTCTTAAAACCAGAGACCTGAAGGACTGGGATCTAATAGTAAGAAAATAATGAGATACAACTGAGGGTTAGGGGGCATTTGTGGGGCAAGGGTAGAATATCGGCAAAACAAAATGGGAGAGGCAAGCTGGGGGCCCAGCCCCAGTGCAGTGGCCGGACTATAGCAAAGGGTGACCAGAGGTTCTGGTGCCTCCCTCATGGACACAAGCCAGAGATGTCAGTTTGCCTTGATTTTCAAACATAATAAAGCCAAGTAATGTTCTTGAGTGTCAGTTTATGGATATCTCCAGTGCAGCCTCATAACTTATATTAATTGGGAGGAAAATGCTTCCAGAGAAAAGAGAGATGCTGGGGGAAAAAAAAGCGTGTCTTTGACTAGTTGTCACAGCCCTGCTGTTTGGAGTCACTGACGAGTCCTTGGTTCTTATATGACAGATCCTGAAGAAAAGTGATTCATCTTCTTTCTGCTGTACCTTTCAAGGAGGACATTTTTTTTCTTTCTTAAAGACAGATTATGTTTATGGACAGAACATCACTGGCAGTGGCCAGTGGGCTCAGAATCTTTGCAAGGTATAATTTACTATTCTGCTCCTCCCTCCTAAGTTTGTGCACCACGAAAAGCTCCATCCCATTAAAATTCCTTCTTAAAAGCATAAGGTGAAAGAGCCAAGCATGTGTTTTTTTTTTGTTTTTTTTTTGTTTTAAAGGGAGTGTAGCTGCAAAAAGGGAGAGGACCCTGGCTTTTTCTCTTTAAAATGCTAGTAAATAGCTTAAAACCTGTGGAAGCTTTTGGAGGAATGTGAAGGAGTTTTCATTTGACTCTAATGTTTAGAAAAACAAAAAAGTTTTAAGAAGACACTTTTCCATGATGGACTCTATTCTCTGAAGTGTCCTGTAAGCACCACATTGGTTCCTCCATGTACACGAGCTAACTTCAGTTGCCTCCATGACTTCTGGACCCAACAGCTTTGCTAATTTTCCTACTGAATTTTTTCTTCACACTTTAGGTCTGGACTTTTTTTCAGCTCCATCCTTATAAAAGTGTGAAGTACTGTTTTTGACAGTGAGAAAAAATAGTGTTGTTTAAAGATGAGATGCTAATATATTTATGTACAAATACTTCCTTTTCTAATGTTAGAGGAAAACCACCAGTGTCTGTTGTGACTGAATGCTATTCTCACTCAGCCATGTTGCCTCAGGCTCATGCCCATAAAGATGAACCTGGGAAGCCTTCACAACCTGAAAGGCTCAGGAAAGAACTGGTTTTTATCGAGAATTTAGAAGGAGTATCTTTCATAGCCAATAGCTTTCCTTTCTGAGTCTCTTATTTCCAAGAGGTCTTTTGCAGCTTCTACAAAAGAGAGGGCTCAAATTCGTCTTTGAGTCCTCCAGCCTGAAGGAATTGAGTGTACCTGTAGTCAAGCAGGGCTTCACTTGTAGATCACCCGCTAAAGAATCCACCTGCAATGTGGGAGACCTGGGTTCCCTGATAGCTCAGTTGGTAAGGAATTCGCCAGAAATGCAGGAGACCCTGGTTCGATTCCTGGGTCAGGAAGATGTGCTAGAGAAGCGAAAGGCAACCCATTCCAGTGTTCTGGGCTAGAGAATGCCATGGATTGTATAGTCCATGGGTTGCAGAGTTGGACATGATTGAGTGACTTTTACTTTCACAGTCAAGCAGCTAAATCTTGAAAACAGCAAAAGAGAGATGTGTGTTCAATTGTGTCTGACTCTTTTGCAACCCCATGGACTATAGCCTGCCAGGCTCCTCCATCCATGAAATTCCCTAGGCCAGAATACTGGAGTGGGTCACCATTTCCTACTCCAGGGAATCTTCCCAACCCATGGATCGAATCCACGTCTCTTGTGTCTCCTGCATTAGCAGGCAGATTCTTTACCACTAGTGCCACCTGGGAAGCAAAGTACAATCTAAAAAAATTGTTTATTGTATTTTAGCTGTGGACATTTTGAGCTTCAAACCCTGATGAGGTCCTGGTTTTCCTGGGAAATTGTCTGTGTAAGGCCTCAAATTTAGATCTTGAAAAATTATATGATGGTGAAATAGAAGCCATATAAAATGATGTGAATCTAGCTTGGATATGTATTTTTGAATATACATTTAAATATGATCCTATCTTAGACTTTAGAAATGCAGTACACTCCATCAGACCTTAATTTATTCTCCTGCTTCTCATCCACGATTTCTCCTTCCATCACACACCACACACACACACACACACACACACACACGCCTCTTTTGGCAAATAGCAGAGAAATATACATAATATTTTTAATGAGGTTATACATAACTGTTTTGTAACTTGTTTCTTTTTATGTTAAAACATGGCATAAAAATATGCTTCATTCTTTTATAACAACTGCTTATGAAGTTATTTGTATATATGCATGCATATTATGTATGTTTCTAACCCATTTGCTATAAATGGACATTTAGAGGACTCTTAATTTTTCACTATTCCAAGCAATACTGCAGTGTTATTTTATTTGTCGATTAAAAAGAAATGTTTCCCATTGTAAACTTGGTCAAATTCTCCATTCACAAAGGCAGCAAAATATAAAGAAGAATATAAAAATCACTTACTCATAACCCTCTATCCAGAGACACCTTTAACATTTTTACTTCCATTCTCTTTTCAATGTATTCGTGTTTTTATAAAGTTGATAGGCTGCTGTATGCAGTTTTGGTCCAGTTTTTTTCTACTTAACAGTTTACTTCAGGTATTTTTCTCACATCGTTAAAACTTCTTTTGAGCAAATTTTCTACGTGTATTTTGTCTTTTGTGAGTTGTCTGTTTATGTCTTTTGTTCATTTGTCTATTGGAATGTTATTGTGTGTTTTTATATTGATTTGTGAGAACTCTTTTTGAGGTAAGACCATTAATCTTTGTCTCTCGTATTCATTTCAATTATTTTCCTTAATTTTTCATTTACCTTTTAATTTTGTTTATGGAACCAATGCTGTTTAAAAGTCTTAAATTTCTCTGTAATCAAATATATCAGTACTTTCCTTTATAGTTACTTTTAGTCTTGAAAGGACCTTTAAAGAAGCTATAATAAATAATAGACACATTTTTAGCACTTAGCTACCATGTCAACAGTTTTATATGTATGTATTTTCTCTTTACAACAAATCAATGAGGTAGGTAATATTATCTCTGTTTCCTTGTTGAGGAAATTAAGGCACAGAATGTCATATAGATGGAAGAGGCATAAACCTAGGCAGCCTGGCCTGGGAGCTTGTCCTCTTCCTGACTTGACTGTATTGACATATGTTTGAGAGAGTGTATTTATTTAGCCTCAAGTTCTCTGCTAAATCCTGCTCTGTCTCAACAATCACTAAAAAAAAAAAAAAAAAGCATCCATAATTTCTCCTACTTTTGAATAGTTTTAATTATATTTAATTCTGGTTTGTCCAGATCTTACCTTGCTGTGTGGTGTGAGCTGGGGCTTGTATATTTCAATCAGTCAGTGTCCCCAGTGTGTTCGCATTTGTTTAAGAATTTGGAAAGGACTTGCCTTTTCCAAGAAGCCTTTGTAGTTAGTGCCACTTCATGCTGTTTCTTCAGCTATATTTCTTCAGAGTTGTCGGTTTTCTCAGCAACTTTGGTCTGCATAATTTTGTGGAATCTCATGTTGCTACTAGATTAAAAGTTTCATAAAATGAAAGAGACCCTTCTAGTTGTTTTCACTCTGTATAAGAATAGGATAAGAGATTCTCATCCTAGGGTCAGTGGAACCCTCTTCTCCCTGAATTCAGGATATCTGTGAACTTGGATAAGAAAAGAAAAGTACATCTCCATTTTCACTAACCTTTTAATGAAATCGATCTTTTCCTTCAATTTTGAATGTAGACCACACATCTCAGTAGTATTAGCAGAACCTGGGATTTTAAACTATAGATACTTAGTATTACATTTCCGTTGTTCTTGAATAATTCTTTACACTTATCACTACTTTGACATTATAGTAATTATATTAGACTGACCACTAGATTTTGCTATTTTAAGGATTAAGAAGCACATTTACTAATATTTTACATATCAGAAGTTATTTTGAAAACTGGATTTCTATAGAATTGGTTTCCTTTGTGATTCTATGTTTTTTTTTTTAATGCACTAGGAAACATTTTTCTGACAAAGTTTCCATAGGTTTCATCAAACCACCAAAGGGATCCTAGCATAACATTGTGAAGAGCCCTCATCTCTTTGAATGCAGGGCATACCATTGAGCTTTATAAGCACTCCTTAAGTACTGAGTAATCAAGAGATGATTTGGGTGGAGGTGGAAAACAGTCTGGCATATTCCTCTCTATTGTCTTGATTCTTTCACTCCTGGAAATATTTTCTTTATCATCCTAAATAGAACTATTTCTTCTCTTTCTTATCCTTCCTTCTTCACCCTCCGCCCTTTGCACTTAGTACTTCTCATTCTTGCCTATTCTTTCTCGTTTTCATTTCTTTCTGTTTCTCTGCCTCTATTAGGCTCTTCTCCTTTTTCTTCCTATTCTTATTTCTCTTCTTAAAAAATAATACCTTAAGGAATTTGTTTCAACTATTTAAAAAAATGTTTCTTCTTCTGGATTTAAGAATGAATTCAAAGACGGTGGGGGAAAGGAATTGATAGAAAGAGTTAATAACATCAGCAAGAAGTTGAAAGCAGGATTTGCCAAAAATAAGTGTGAGGTAATGACCTGCAGATAATTAAAAATTGACCTTTTGTTTGGCCACAGGAAAGAGCCTGTGTCTCTTGGTTCTGGCTCATAAGTCCAAATCCTGCTTTCACATCTGACTTATCCAGCTTCTTTGGTAAATTGTTTGCCTCATAAGACAATCAATCACTCTATAAATTTACAGAGTACCCACAGGGTGGAACCTGTTTTGAAAGAATGAGACAACCAGTCTGTATTATTGATTTGCAGTCATTTCTTTGGGATCAGTTAAAAAGTATACATATTTAATGGGCAAAAGTTATCACACAGTTTTCTCACTTAAAGTGGAACTTTTGATGCTTGGAATAAGTTAGTATTTCATTTCTGAGATGCTCATGCCATGGGCTCACCTATCTGCTGAAATGCAGTAATGATTCATCTTAGTCATTGGTCATGGGTATCTACTGATAAACAATCTGTGTGGCTATAGAATTTTTCCTCTTTTTCTTAAAGTAAGTTCTGTCTGGGATAATGCTGTTTTTCTACACTAAAAACATTAGCTCGTCTTACAGCTAACATAAGCTGAAAATTAGAGGTGCCTGGGGGAGGGAAATGAGGCAGATGGATTGTTTACATGAGTGCTATAGTTTCACTTTTTATGCACCAGTCACCTTGGAAAAATTAATGTCCTGTAAGTTTGCCAATCAGATTGCTCCAGTCATCTCTAAACATTCCATTTGGTTTATTAGAATAATAAATACTGTGCAAAGAAAGTTCATCTGGATCCAAGACATTATACTGTGGTCAACCAAAGAAATATGTGCTGCACCTTACCTCTGACTACATTTGGTCAGGTGACATGCTGAATTGAACAAACGGATACAGATTTACCCTATTTGGGCATTGAATGTGAGGACTGGCCACTGGAGTTATAGTTCATGTAACTGGAGTTATAACATCATTGTTGCCTGTCCTGGCCAGTGTTGGTGGCCCTTTCCCTCGCCATTTCTGTCATGTCCTTCACCATCTGATGTCTGCTGAGTGTTCTCTCTGGAAAGGAGTAAGAAGTATTTCTTCACCTGTCAGGTAGACTTTGTATCTGAAGTTACCCCCAGAGAAGACTTACAAAAAGTCCATTTAAATGTTCCATCTGATTTGATGACTGGGACCTTGAATTAATTTCAATTTGAGAAGTCTCAGTTTTTACATCTGGCTTTCAGATCCTTCTCTTCTCTTTCAGGTTGTTTTAGCTGTTCCCCAGTGATACTTCTGCCTCTCTCAGGGAAACAGTTCTTTGAGTCACACTGCTTCATCATATACTTCAGTATTTTTTCTGAAACTGCCTTCCTTATCTGTAGAGTCCCTCTTCTCTGAGGTATGTTTCCAATGCCTGAGTCAAGTTCCACCTTCTTCACTTGCCTTTCCTACTGTCTTCATCCATCACCAGTTCTCTCTTGCTGCGCTAAACTTCTACTGATCTGACAGTTGGTACAAAAAGACAAACTTTGGGCATAGGAAGCAATCAAATTGAGTCAGAGACATACTAAAGTCATCAATATAAAAAATCTAGTTTTATTCATACACAGTATACTAAAGAGATCATAAGTAATCGGTCTTTCTAAGAACAACATTCTTATTTTAACACTTTATTTCTGGGGATACCATATGTAAGGAAAAGTAGTAAAATCTAAAATTGAACAAGCATTACAAAATGACCAGTACACTGATTAAATTAATTGCAGCATTATTTATAAAGGGAAAAACATCCTCAATGTCTAACAGTAGAAGAATGACTAGTTTGCTTAATACACTGTGCTTTTATTAATTGATAACAATTTAAAATTAAATGATAATTTTGAAGATGTTCCACTGATAAGAATTTTTGTATAATAGTAAGCACAAGCTGGAATCAGGATTGCCAGGGGAAATCTCAATAATCTCTGATATGCAGATACACTACTCTTATGGCAATAAGTGAAGAGGAATTAAAGAGCTTCTTGAAGGTGAGAGAGGAGAGAGAAAAAGCTGGCTTAAAACTCAACATTCAAAAAACAAAGATCATGGCATCCGGTCCCATCACTTCATGGCAAATAGTTGGGGAAACAATGGAAACAGTGACAGACTTTATTTTCTTGGGTCCAAAATCACTGTGGACACTGACTACAGCCATGAAATTGAAAGATACTTGCTCCGTGGAAGAGAAGCAATGACAAATCTAAGCAGCGTATTAAAAAGCAGAGATATTACTTGGCCTACAAAGGTCTGTCTGGTCAAAGCTGTGGTTTTACCAATAGTCATGTACGGATGTGAGAACTGGACAATCAAAACGACTGAGCACTGAAGAATTGATGCTTTCGAATTGTGGTGCTGGAGAAGACTCTTGAGAGTCCGTTGAATTGCAAGGAGATCAAACCAGTCAATCCTAAAGGAGATCAACCCTGAATATTCATTTGGAGGACTGATGCTGAAGTTCCAATATTTTGGCCACCTGATACAAAGAACCTACTCATTGGAAAAGACCCTGATGCTGGGAAGGATTGAAGGCAAAAGGAGAAGAGGATGACAGTGGATGAGATGGTTGGATGGCATCACTGACTCAGTGGACATGAGTTTGAACAAGCTCCGGGAGATGGTGAAGGACAGGAAAGCCTGTTGTGCCGCAGTCCAACAGGTCACAAAGGGTCGAACATGATGTGAGTGACTGAACAACAACAAAGCAATAAAATCAGAACACGAAATTATAAACATGTGTATATATGGATCAGGATAGAGCATAGATAAATGAAAACAGTTGATTGGTTAAGATGGTGGGGATTGGTAATCTTTTTGATTGAAAGATTTTCATTTTAGCAATATTATAAAATCCTAAAGTTTGTTATATAAATGTGTTAGAGTTTCAAATGTTATTTTCTGTGAAAATTTTTGGCATCCTAACTCAATTGTAAGCTCCATAAAAGGAGAGTATATGTCTTTTATTTCTATCATACCCTGTGCTTTTAAAAGAGTAAATTGGTGCAGCCACTATGGAAGACAATATGGAGATTCCTCAAAAGATTAAAAATAAAGTTATCATATGATCCAGCAATTCCACATCTGGGTATTTATCCAAAGAAAACAAAAACACTACCATGAAAAGATATACACACTACCATATTCATTGCAGCACTATTTACAACAGCCAACATAGGGAAAAAACTCAATGTCTGTTGCTGGATGAATGGATAAAGAAATTATGATATATGTATATATATACACATATGTGTGTGTATACATATGAAATATTATTATTATTATATATAATATTATTTAGCCATAAAAAGGAATGACATCTTATCATTTGTGACAACATGGATAGACCTCGAGGGCCTTATGCTAAGTGAAATAAGTCAGAAAGACAAATACAATATGATCTCTCTTATATGCAGATTAAAAAAACACAACAGCTTATAGATACAGAGAACAGACTGGTGATTGCCAGATGTGGGAGTCAGTGGGTGGGAGAAATGGGCCATAGGGTCAGAAGATAAAAAGAATTAAAAGAAAAACATAAAAATAAAAGCTTCATTTCAACAAAAAGTAAATAAAATAGTAAAGTAGAACGGATATTATCTCTCCAAAGGATTATTTAGTAATCAAGAATTAACAACAAATGAAATAAACAGTTTAGCTTTCTGAGCAACGAAGACTTAATTTTTTTCTTTAGGAATATATGCATTATTTTTTGTGTAGGTATTTTTTTTTTCAAAATCCTCTCTATCACTTGGAAAAGCAGAAAATCAAAAAGTCATACATTGAACACTTAATATGAAACAAGAGTCCTTACTAAGGTATATGATTTCTAAAAAAATTTTTTTAAAAATTAAATAGTGCTTTAAAATGAATACAGAATAGATAGTGCTTTTGGTTAATGAGTATATTTATTTATTAATTATGAGGAAAGTAAGAACATTTACACTAAAGGGAGGAAAGTAAGAACATTTACACTAAAGGGTGGAAACTGATGTTTTAAAATACTTTTTATGTGCCCAACAAGGGGCTAAATGTTTAGGATAGTTTATTTCATTTAAATATCTGTTCAGTTCAGTCGCTCAGTAAAACCCTGTACATATCTGTATTCTGTATATATCTGTAAACACCTCATTTGTGGAAATGGTGGGAAATCAAATGGTTCACCCAACCCAGGGTGAACCTGTGAGCTCAAAGAATAGCAATCTCAGATCTGCTATGTCATGTCTTCATAGTGACTTAGTTGGTACTAAGATGCTGATTAATTCAGACTTCTGTAACAAACATTAAGCAAGTACAGTTTCCTACAGCACAAAGTAAGAGTCATAACTTTGAGGTGAAATTGTTGTAGACATAAAAATTGTTTTTAAAAATCACTAAGTCAAAGTAGAGCTTAACAAACTAGCCAGGATTTAATTTAGTGATGCAAATGCACAGAGAAAGTCTGGTGACAAAGGACCTTGCCTTTTCCTAATACTGATATACATAAAAGGAGTATGTCAAGGCTGTATATTGTCTCCCTGCTTGTTTAACTTACATGCAGAGTACATCATGAGAAATGCTGGGCTGGATGAAGCACAAGCCAGAATCATGATTGCTTGGAGAAATATCAATAACCTCAGATATGCAGATAACACCACCCTTAGGGCAGAAAGTGAAGAGGAACTAAAAAGCTTCTTGATGAAAGTGAAAGAGGAGAGTGAAAAAGTTGGCTTATATCTCAACATTCAGAAAACTAAGATCATGGCATCCGGTCCCATCACTTCATGGGAAATAGATGGGGAAACAGTGGAAACAGTGTCAGACTTTATTTTTGGGGGCTCCAAAATCACTGCAGATGGTGATTGCAGCCATGAAATTAAAAGATGATTACTCCTTGGCAGGTAAGTTATGACCAACCTAGATAGCATATTAAAAAGCAGAGATATTACTTTGCCACAAAGGTCCATCTAGTCAAGGCTGTGGTTTTTCCAGTGGTCATGTATGGATGTGAGAGTTGGACTGTGAAGAAAGCTGAGCGCCGAAAAATTGATGCTTTTGAACTGTGGTGTTGGAGAAGACTCTTGGGAGTCCCTGGGACTGCAAGGAGATCCAACCAGTCCATCCTAAAGGAGATCAGTCCTGGGTGTTCATTGGAAGGACTGGTGCTGAAGCTGAAACTCCAATACTTTGGCCACTTCATGTGAAGAGTTGACTCATTGGAAAAGACCCTGATGCTGGGAGGGATTGGGGGCAGGAGGAGAAGGGGACGACAGAGGATGAGATGGCTGGATGGTATCACCGACTCGATGGACATGAGTTTGGGTAAACTCTGGGAGGAGGTGATAGACAGGGAGGCCTCACGTGCTGCGATTCATGGGGTCGCAAAGAGTCGGACATGACTGAGTGACTGAACTGAACTGAATGCATGTATATACACCACTTGAGTGAGAGTTGGACTATAAAGAAAGTTAAGTGCAGAAGAATTGATGCTTTTGAACTGTGGTGTTGGAGAAGACTTTTGAGAGTCCCCTGGAGATCCAACCAGTCCATCCTAAAGGAGATCAGTCCTGAGTGTTCATTGGAAGGACTGATGTTGAAGCTGAAACTCCAATACTTTGGCCACCTGATGCGAAGAACTGACTCATTGGAAAAGACCCTGATGCTGGGAAAGATTGAGGGCAGGAGGAGAAGGGGACGACAGAAGATGAGATGGTTGGATGGCACCACTGACTCAATGGACATGAGTTTGGGTAAACTTGGGAGTAGGTGATAGACAGGGAGGCCTGGCATGCTCCAGTCCATAGGGTTGCAAAGAGTTGGACTTGACTGAGTGACTGAATGGAACTGAACTGACACCACCTGAGGCCATGTAGCTATGTATATAAACATGTATATACCCAGGTGGCTCAGTGGTAAAGAACATGCCTGCCAATGCAGGAGACACAGTAGATTCAGATTCAATCCCTGGTTCAGGAGGATATCCTGGAGTAGAAAATGGCAACCTGCTCTAGTGTTCTTGCGTAGGAAATCCCATGGACATGGAAGCCTGATGGGCTACAGTCCATGGGGTGGTAGAGAGTAGGACACGACTGAGTGATTGAGCTCATGCATCTCTTTTAATGGCAAGGTATCTGAGATTCAGAAACATGAATTGTGTGAGGTGACGTGGGTAGTCAGATTTGAAACTAGTTGTTGGTTTTGTTTGGTTTTTCCTTATCCGAGAAACATATCTCTTTAGTCAGTAATAAAATTACTGTGACCCTGGGAAATTCCTGTGGGCTTTGTGTCTTGTCTTAATAAGACTCAAAAGCCCTAGATTCACTGAATATGTTTGTAAGTGTATGTATATGTATCACTTTAATGATGTCTATGGTTTCTTCAAAATACAACTTTTCTCAAAAACTATGTCATCTCAAGGATACAGTTCGGTGTGGACCATATTGTCAGATTGTGTATGTGTGTGTGGTGTCAAATAATGAAGTTACCTTTTTCATCATATTCTCATTGAAGGCTGTCCCACAAGTTGCTTGCTTTGTTAGGGCAGTTCATAGCCATCCCCATGGGATGATTTACTAGAGAACATTTTTCTCCCTCCTTCTCATACTGGTTTGTTGTTGCTAAGTTATTTGCTAAGTTATGTTCGATGCTTTGTGACCATGTGGACTGCAGTACACTAGGCTTCCCTGTCCTTCACTATATCCCAGAGTTTGCTGAAACTCATGTCCATTGAGTCGGTGATGATGTCTAACCCATCTCATCCTCTGTTGTCCCCTTCTCTTCCTGCCCTCAATCTTCCCCAGCATCAGAGTCTTTGCCACTGAGTCAGCTCTTTGCATCATGTGGCCAAAGTATTGGAGTTTCAGCTTCTGCATCAGTCCTCTGAATGAATATTCAGGGTTGATTTCCTTTAGGACTGACTGGTTTGATCTCCTTGCAGTCCAAGGGACTCTCGAGAACCTTCTCTAGCAGAATTTGAAAGTATCAATCTTTGGCACTCAGCGTTCTTTATGGCCCAACTCTCACATCTGTACATGACTACTGGAAAAACCATAGCTTTGCCTATATGGATCTTTGTTGGCAAAGGGATGTCTCTGCTTTTTATACACTGTCTAGGTTTGTCATTGAAGAAGGCAATGGCAACCCACTCCAGTACTCTTGCCTGGAAAACCCCATGGATGGAGGAGCCTGGTAGGCTACAATGCATGGGGTCGCTAAGAGCCGGACACAACTAAGCGACTTCACTTTCACTTTTCACTTTCATGCCTTGGAGAAGGAAATGGCAACCCACTCCAGTGTTCTTGCCTGGAGAATCCCAGGGACGGGGGAGTCTGGTGGGCTGCCATTGGTGGGGTCACATAGAGTCGGACACGACTGAAGTGACTTAGCAGCAGCAGCAGCAGGTTTGTCATAGTTCATACTGGTACTGTTGGAATTAGACTTTTGTGGTTGTGAGGAATAAAGACCCATTCAAACTAGCTCAAATGAAAAGAAGATTTACTGCAAAGAAAGAAGAATCCCCTGGAAATTCAAGAACAGGAGTTATGACAGTGTGAAGCTTCATGGAGGCAAAAACTGGAAGATAGACTTCAACAGAGGCACTCCTGGAGTCTCATTCATTGCCAGGTCTCAGCTGCAGTCCAAGTAGTTTTCTTCCGGATCCACTGCCCACTGTCAAATTCTCCCCTAACTTCTTGTCCTTGGCTCAGTTGCTTAACTCTCTGCTCTAATCAACTTTGACTGGGAATGGATAAGCGTGGTCTAAAATATGACCACCTAGGCAGTGGAGGCTCAGAATGTTTTACATAGGAGGCCATGGGAGCAGCAACATGGTTGGGGGAAGAAGAAGAAGGATGCCATGAAGAGGCTACATTTGAAGAAAAATTTACAGAGTTTCATTCATATCAGAGGATGTGAGAAAGGGGAAAGGGGCATAACTTGTACCAACACTAGCAGAAAGGACTGTTGCCAGGTGGTCTTTCTTAGGAGACTTACTTGCAGTAGGCCAAGATCCAAGTGTCTAGTGTTCTTGTTGTTGTTGTGTGGTTGCTATGTTGTGAACCACTCTTTTGTGACCCTATGGACTGTAAGCCTGCCAGGCTCCTCTATCCACAGCATTTTCCAGGCAAGAATACTAGAATGAGTTGTCATTCCCTTCTCCAGGGGATCTTCCTGACCCAGGAATCAAACCTGCATCTCCTGTATTGCAGGTGGATTCTTTACTGCTGAGCTACCAGGGAAGCCCAAGTGTCTAGTGTAAGGACATGAAACAGATAATTGTTGTTTATTCTGGTATATGGATTTGTTTTTAATTACTACTACCTAGACTCATATTTTTGGAGAAGGCAATGGCACCCCACTCCAGTACTCTTGCCTGGAAAATCCCATGGATGGAGGAGCCTGGTAGGCTGCAGTCCATGGGGTCGCGAAGAGTCGGACACAACTGAGTGACTTCACTTTCATTTTTCATTTTCATGCATTGGAGAAGGAAATGGCAACCCACTCCAGTGTTCTTGCCTGGAGAATCCCAGGGACGGGGGAGCCTGGTGGGCTGCTGTCTATGGGGTCACACAGAGTCGGACATGACTGAAGCGACTTAGCAGCAGTAGCAGCAGCAGACTCATATTTAGATGCTGAGTTTCACTCAGAAGCAAGAGTTAAGCTCTAATTAGAGAGGGAAAATATAGAACCTAATCTGGAGGAAATCAAACCTATGAATAATCAATTTCTAAAATATGGTCATCATTCAACTTCCTGGTCTCTGCTAGGCTCCTGACTTCATTTCTCTCCACCTTATGTTTACAGTCCTTCTTGATGATCTCATTACCCCATGTACATAATCTGTCCAACATTCTAACTTCCCAGGGTGACTCCCTCCCCCAAAGGATCTTTTCTTCCATCCTACTTCAGCAACCCATTCTGACTGGCTTACGTTATACCTGATACTACAGTTACACCATCCCCTCTTCCAAAGTCATGACTTCAAGTATCTTCCACCTCCTGTATTTATAGCTCACTTATTCTATTATCCCTACTCCAAAAACACTTTGATCACATGAAGTCCAAACTGAGTCCATGGTCCATTATGATAATAGCAACTTTGTATATACACTCAACTTCTTTCTTTTCATCATACTCATACCCTTTGGAAGACCTCTATACTAATTAAGCCTAACTCTTTGTCCACTGTGGTTTTCACTAAAGTACAACACATAGTGTCTAAATTTATATTTATAATCTTTACCTGAATGCCTTCAGTCCTGCCCAGCATTGCCTCTCTGAAATAACCACTTCATATCTTTTTTCTCTAACTTCTGATAATTCTTTTCTACTCTTTCCTGATGAACTTTTCTCAGATTTCACTGAGAAAATGGAGGCTATCAGAAGAGATTGTTTCTCATCTTCCCACTAACAACCCTGTCCACTCTACCTCTACACATTTTCTCCCTTGTCCTGTCTAAGGCCAGTGCTTAATTTGTGCCCTGGATCCCACTTCCTCTCACCTCCTCGAATTCCTCACGCTTTTCTTTCCTCCTTAATTTCTCTCTCTCCACTCCCCATCAGCATTAAAACTGAAATAATACCCATCTTGAAAATCTACTTTAGATTTCACATTTCCTTTCTGGCTACCCTGTGTTTCCTCCAACTCAAAGGGCATATCTAAATCCTCACTCACTGTGTGCAACTCACCATCCATTCTCTTCTCAGCCCACTCTGATGAGGCTCTTGTTCCCAGCCTCCCCCTGAAACCAATCTTTTCAAGATTACTAATGACCTTTGCTTTGTTGATTCCAGTGGCCAGTTCTCAGTTTTCATCTTTCGGGCATTCTCACTAGCATTTGACACAGTTGATCCTTGATTCATTTTTCTTTACTTGGCTTGGCTTCTGGGACATCATGCTGCTGCTGCTGCTTCTCCTCCTCCTCCTCTCTTTAATCCATTTCCAGTTAATATTTTTGTGTATGGTGTAAGATAGGGGATCTAGTTTCATTCTTTTGCATGTGGCTGCCCAGTTTTCCCAACACCATTTACTGAAGAGACTCCCTTTACCCCATTGTATATTCTTGGCTCCTTTGTCATAAATTAATTAACCATATATGCAGAGGTTTATTTCTTGGCTGTTTATTCTGTTCCATGTGTCTTTTTGTGCCAATACTATACTGTTTTATTTTCTTGGGCTCCAAAATCATTGTGGATGGTGACTGCAGCCATGAAATTAAAAGATGCTTAATTCCTTGGAAGGAGAGCTATGACAAACCTGGACAGTGTATTTAAAAGCAGAGACATCACTTTACCAACAAAAGTCTATAGAACCAAAGCTATGGTTTTTCCAGTAGTCATGTGAGAATTGGACCATAGAGAAGGCTGAATGCCAAAGAATTGATGCTTTCAAATTGTGGTGCTGGAGAAGACTCTTGAGAGTCCCTTGGACTGCAAGGAGATCAAACCCATCAGTCCTAAAGGAAATCAACCTTGCATGTTCATTGGAAGGACTGATGTTGAAGCTGAAGCTCCAATACTTTGGCTACCCAGTGCAAAGAGCCAACTCATTGGAAAAAACCCTGATGCTAGAAAAGATTGAGGGCACGAGGAGAAGAAGATGACAGAGAATGAGTAGATAGCACCACTGACTCAATGGTCATGAGTTTGAGCAAACTCCAGGAGATAGTGGAGGACAGAGCAGCCTGAGATGCTGAAATTCATGGAGCTTCCTTGGAGTTGGACATCACTTAGCAACTGAGCAGCAACAGCAACAAAATACTTTTGACTACTATAGCTTTGCAATGTAGTTTGAAGTCAGGGCATATAATACTTCCAGCTTTCTTCTTTCTCAAGATTGCTTTGGCTATTCAAGATCTTTTGTGGTTCCATACAAATTTTAGGATTATTTATTCTGTTTTTGTGAAAAATGCCTTTAGAATTTTGATAGGCATTTCATTGAATCTGTAGATTGCTGTAAGTAGTATAGACATTTTAACAATGTTAATTCTTTCAGTCAATGAGAGACTTCTTCACTATTCTCTTTGTTTGTACCTGTCCCTTGATTTTTATTGTTATTATTATTTTGGCCACACTATGCAGCATGCAGGGATTGAACCCATGCCCCCTGCAATGGATGCTTGGAGTCTTACCACTGGTCCCCCCACGGGTTTAAATATCAGCTGTATATACACGGATGATGATTCCTGCTCTGAATTCCTTGGTTCCAGATTTATATATCCAAATACCTCTTGACATTGCCATTTGTATGTCTAATAAGCATTCAAACTTAATATATTTAAAACAAAACTCTTGATTTCTCCCCAAAGCTGTTCTTTCATAATCTTCATGATCTTAGTTAATGGCACACCATTTACCCAGTCGCCCAGGCCAAGAATCTTGGAGTCATTCTTGATTATATTTTCCTCACTCACATTAAATCCATCAGCAAGTTTGTCAACTGTACTTTCAAAATAAGCCCTGAACCTATTCTCTTCTTCCTTCTTCCACCTCTATCACACTAACCAAGTCACCATCTTTAGTGATCTAAGTAACTTGTTATAGCCTGGATTCCCAGTTTCTACTTCTGCCCTCTTAAGTCTATTCCCCCTACAGTAGCCAGGGTGGTCTTTCCAAATATAAATCATGTCCTATCACTCCACTGCTTAAAACTTTCCAGTGGCTTTTCATCTGTCTCAGAATATAATCCAAAATCCTCACTCTGGCCCCCAAGGTTTTACATGGTCTCCCATCATTTTGATCAGATTTCCCTTTTGACTACAGCTGCACTTGTCTGCTTGTCATTTCTCCAACTTATACACCAACACAATGTATCCTACTATAATGTAAGCTCCTAGAAGCAGGGACTTTGTTTTGGCCATTGCTGTAATCTCAATCCCTAAAACAGAGCCTGTTATGTAGAAGGTGCTCTATAAATATTTGTTGAATGAAAGGAATAACGTAAGAGTCTCTTTTCAAAAAAAAAAAAAAGAGGGAATAGAAAGTGCTGTCATCAGCGAAATCATTCCAAGTATGGAATTTTTCCTGTATATCTCTCTCATATCTGTCACTCCTAAGAATTATATGATTGCAAATAAATCATACTGAAATTCTTGATTGTCTCAAGGAAATCAAAATGTTGCTTTTAGATGCATGTGAATGAACTTTTTAAATAATTTTATTTATGTATTTATTTTTGACTGTGCTGGGTCTTCACTGCTGTGCGGGCTTTTCTATAGTTTTGGCGAGTGGGGGCTGCTCTCTCTTGCAGTGAGCAGGCTTCTCATTGCAGTGGTTTCTCTTGTTGAGGAGCACAGGCTCTGGCACATAGAGGCTCCGTAGTTGCAGCTCCCGTGCTTTAGAACACAGGCTCAATAGTTGTGGCACATGCACTTTGTTGCTCCACTGCATGTGGGATCTTCCTGGATCAGGGATTTAACCTGTGCCTCCTGCATTGGCAGGCAGATTCTTTACCACTGAGCAACCCAGAAAGTCCCATGTGAATAAATTTTTAAATGTTGGAAATCATCTGTACAGGAAGCATCAGGATTTCAGGAAGTTGTGGAGATGAGTGCATCAGCATGCTGGTCCTTCCACTCAAACTTTATCCCATTGGACCTACCTGCTCTCTTACTATTTTGAAAATACTGAACAATATGTAAAGAAAAGGAGGATGATATAAAAACTCTCAGAGCACAAATAAAGTGTTCTAAAGGCCTTTGCTGGGGTCACCACATGTGATTTCATATAGAAGGGTTTGCCTTTTTCTAGGGATTGAAGAAGAATTGGCAAGGTTAAGTATACAGTGCCAATTGTAATCTGACAATGTGGTTATAAATGGCCACAGTTTCATATGATTTCAAAGCAAGGTGGATAGCAGACTGTGGATAAGCACGTATCTGTGGTGGATACATACACAGAGCACCACTACAGTATATTTTTTACATTCGCTCAGGTCAATTTGAAGAAGCTAGCAAAACATTTTATAAAGTAAATTCTCTTAGTCATCATAGAAAATTTTGGTAAGCAACCAGTGATAATATTTATTTTAGTCTTGTTTTGTTTCCAGTTAGATATTTTCCAGTGGATATTTGTACCAAACATTTCTGAAAAATAAATGATATAAGTCAAAACCAGTATCATTGTTTCTACACCATCTGGAGAAGAAATTGCCTTCTGAGATTTATATCTTTCCTGAATTACATCCTTTGTTTTGTTTGTTTTTAATTTGAAGGTTTATGTCATTTTCACCAAAAACATTAGATTTGGAAAACTCATTTGATGTGTGGTTTTCTGTCTCACAAAGATGGGTTCTGTGAGATCTTGATCAAGGAAATGGTTGTGGGGAAATAAAAAGAGAACTGTCTACTGAGTCTCAGGATTTGGGTTCCAATCTTGACATGTCCCCTTCATGTATTTTTTTAGTCACATCTCTCTGTTCTCCTGTGTTTTCATGTGTGTAAACAAGCATAAAATTGAATTTTTACCCTACTTGGTTATTATAAGAATTAAATACCCATGTAGACATAAGTGGGGTAACTAGGATGATGCCTGACACATTAGAAGATACTGGGGGAAATATTTGTTTGTTCCCCCAGTCATCATGGTTTTATACTATATGCTGTTTTATCCCCGATTCTCTAGTTAACTATTTGGTGTCTTTCATGGCTCACATTATAGGGAACATGTACATTTATTATCACTGATTCCGTCTGCCTTCTGCATCTTGTCTTCTAAGTGGATTATTTGTTCCTATAATAAGTGATTCTTAGGCTGAGCACCCTCTGAGCCTCTTCTGATATGTCCAGTCAGCCTTGTATGCTCATATGTTTGTCTTTTGTCTCCTGCTGTAAAGTTGGTGGTGCTGAGCTTGCTGACTCCTTCTCCCATCAGTATCCTCTGTGGCGATGTCTAGTGCAGTGTTGGGTCTACAGTGTGATTGGTAAAGTTCTGTGGACTTGAATCTCAGCAGGTACTGTGAAAAGAAGTGGGTATGTTCTTTTGGTCAAGAAAGAAGGCATCATGAGTCTTATGGCTATGCCATAACCATGCTTTCTTTTCCCACAAAGCTGTAAATTGGAACCCTATGTTCTCATTGAGTCTAGCTGAACCAGGTATAAGGAGCCTGGGTTTTAGTTCATGGTACAAAGAAGTGGTTCTGTTGGAGACCTCAGACAGGGATATACCTGGTAGGTGATGGTTCTGTATCTCTAGTACTTCTCCCCTCTTTTTAGTGGGCAGAGAAGGAAGACAGTATATAGAGGAGCCACAAACCAATCAGTCCTATAATATTCTTGGCTATCTAGAAATTTAAGCTTGCAAGTCATCTCTTAAAGCTCTATTTTCCCTCTTGGCCTCTTCCTAGTACTTAAGGTAGCAGGTACCAGTTAGACAGCATTCCCTGGCCATGATGCTGTGGTCCGAGCAGGAGGACTAAGGCTACATGGCCATAGCTTTATGACTGTTTTGAGAATTATTTATTCTCTCATCAAATATTTATTGGACACCTAAACTGAGCCAGGCATGAACTAGGTATTTAGGAGAGTGTGGTGAATAAGACAGAGTTTCTGTCTTCAAGGAGCTTACATTCCAATGAAGGGATTCATACATTAAGCAAAATAATAAATAAATGAGATATTTTCCGATAGTGATAAATATGACAAGGTAAATAGAACCTTGTCATCGCTTGTCATGGCTTCCCTCATAGCTCAATCGGTAAAGAATCTGCTGCAGTGCAGGAGTCCCGGGTTTGATCCCTTTGTTGGGAAGATCCCCTGGAGAAGGAAATGGCAACCCACTACACTATTCTTGCCTGAAAAATCCTATGGACAGAGGAGCCTGGCAGGCTACAGTCCATGGGGTCTCAAGAGTCGGACAAAATTTAGCGATTTAAACCACCACAAACAGGGAGAAGACAGGCACATGTAGAGAGACTGGAGAGACAGACTGCTGTAAAATGGGTGATTAGAGGGACTGCCCTGGTGGTCCCGTGACTAAGACCCTGTGATCCCAATGCAGGGGGCCAGGGTTCTATCCCTGGTTGAGGAACTAGATCCACGTTCATAACTAAGACCTGGCAGCCAAATAAATAAGTAAAATAAATATTTTTTTTAAAAGTGGGTAGTTAGAGAAGGCTTCTTTGAGGACTCAATCTGGGCTGAGACCTAAATGATGACAGATCCAGTCACAGGGAGAACTGAGGAGAACATACTCAAGATAGATGGAAATAGCTGGTGCAAAGGCCCTGGGGTTGGTGCAAGCTTTAGTGACTGAGACCTTGTGTGCGTATATGTGGGGAGGGGGAGGAAGTAGGGAGGAGAGGAGGAAAGTAGGGATAATGATACAGGGATAAACTTATTTTCTCGCATTTACAGGAATATTCAACAGCTAAGATAAACAATTACTGATGCTATATTGAAAGATATACTTGAAGAATGAGTTCTTTAGACACCATAAGCACTTTTACAAAAATTATTCAGCTTCCATTCATCCTTCAGTGTCTCTGGTAACATTTATTTGTTTTACCCCACGTTTTAGTTCAAATGCCCTTTCCAGTTCATTCTGCCTGGCTTCTTAGAATTGATTTTCTCTTTAGGCTAGTTCATCCTTCAGATACCTTGGGCCAGTTGGTTTGAAAGACCCTTACATTCCCTCCAGGTTGAGTGTGGTGGATGTGGCAGCCCCAGGAAGCATCTGAAACTGGGCATCTTTCACAGCCTGGTGTAGAAGTTATTGCCTGCAGTTCTTACCGGCTTTCTCTTTTAGAAATCTTCTTTTGTTCCTGCCACAAGGCAAAAACAGGAAAAGAGATCTGTGTGAAAGAATGCTCTCCCTTATTCTTTTGTGGTGATTGTGTATCTTAAGAGAAGGCCTCAAAGGTTCCCGGAGCTGTCTGTCTTTTCATGTAAATGGAGCCCTTAAGCCTATTTAGAAGTGTGCGAAAGCCTGTGGGAGTTGGGGGTGAAAGAGGCCGAGGAGCAGCAGTGGCCCAGTTAATTTATTCAAGTTCAACTTGGTGCTGACTTTCGTTTATATAATTAAAAATACTGCAGAATTGTATTTTGCACTTGTAATTTTAATTATATGCTATGCATATTACTATATACACATATTACTGTGCAGTGTCGTAACTGCAAAACCCTATATTTTTTACTGGGAGGTTTAAGGGATTTTCCAGGGTAATTTTGACTATGTAAATTTTGCCTCAGATGCTAACTATAGAGGACAATCCCTGAGCAAATGTGACCCTCTGTATTAGATACTTGAAAATCCAACTCATCCCAATGGGGTAGACATAACTGGCACTCATATTCATTCCTTACCCCCAAACCAGTGACAGGTATAGGATTGATCCTGGGCTTTGTGAGTAGAAGAGGGATGAGGCAGAAGGAACTTAGGAGATTAAAATAGAAGAGAGCTGAACAAAGGAATGTCAGGTCAGAGGTGGTGGGCCAGGGATTCCAAGGTCAGGCAGGGAAGGCGGGCTGATGGGTGGTTCCTGGGTGAGACTGTTCCCTCCAGTAAGTGCAGGGCTCAGGGCCATCCAAGTGATGCAGGAGTAGACCCTGCTGGGTGGCATGACACCTTTCCCCTAGAAGCCCTTCACTTTAGGACAACGCTACAGTGCATTGTTCCTTGTGAGCATCGCTGCCTGTGTGTGGGTGTGTGGGGGGGGGTGTGTGTGTGTGCGCGCATGTGCACGCGCAAATATGTACCTGTGCCCCTACAGACAGAGTGGATGGAAAAAGAAATAGTGTTGGAAAGAAGAGACAGGGAAGCAGGAGGATTTAGGATCTGAGTTTTTAGGAGCAAGTTCAACCTTTCATGGTTCTGTGACTGGGGCAGTGTCAGATGGGAGGGACCTGAGATACTAGGGGTGGAGCAGAGTGAAAGTCAAACTTGTGTGACCCTTGCAGCCCCTTTCCCAGGCTGCTGCCCTCCCCCCAGCACCTCTCCCCACTCCCTTCCCAGCCCTTCCCAAACCCCAAGGCCACATCTGTCCATTCAGATGCACAGAACTTTCAGATTTGGTAGGTGTGCTTAGTCACTCGGTCTTATATGACTCTTTGTGACCCCGTGGACGTCAGCCCGCCAGGCTCCTGTGTCCATGGGATTTTCCAGGCAAGGATACTGGAGTGGGTTGCCATGCCCTCCTCCAGGGCATCTTCCCAACCCAACCCAGGTCTCCACATTACAGGTGGATTCTTTGCTGACTGAACTACCAGGAAAGATAAACAACCTATCCCAGTGCACCACCTAAGCTTTTCACTAAAGTGCAGTTGACACTTATATTCAGAATCCCTACTGTGGGATTTTCACTGGCTCCCTTACCTACTCCTTGAGGACATAGATGGCGTTCTGAGTCTTGCCAGCCTGGATTGGAATCCTCTCCAGGACTCTCAGCTGTTCTTTTTTTTTTTTTTTTCCTTTTATAAAAAATTTTTATTGAAACATAGTTGCTTTACACAACTATATTCTATAGTTGTAAACACACAACTATATTCTATGATTGTACACACACAGCTATATTGTGTTAGTTTTTGCTGTATAGCAAAGTGAACCAGCCACACATATACATATATTCCTTCTTTTTTAGACTTCCTTCCCTTCTATGTCACCACAGATCACTGAGTAGAGAGCCATTTATTTTTGAGCGAGTCTCTGAGCCTCAGTTGTGAGGGTTGAAGATAGCATTGTCTTCAAGCACTTTCCCACAGGTTTTTGCAGGTTACCTGTAAAACAAATGGGTCTACCAAGGGAGTTTGAACACAAAAGATTCTAATGCATAGTACACCATTTTGATCAAGACTTTGTTGCAAGTGAGAAAAACCCAACAGAAACTGTTTATTTGCAAAAATGTGAAATTTCTTATTTCATAGAAGCCAGGGAAGACCTGGAATGAGGATTCCCAGGGCAGATAGTCCCAGTGACATTAACAATGTATTTTCAATGAAAATTTAAATGACATTTCTGAATTTCAGTCTTACAATAATATTCATTATGAATACTTAATTCTAATTTTACATTTTAGATTTATTTTGCTCATATTGATTACATATATGACAAAGATTAATATATTTCACAATGTTTTTTTTTCTTAACAATTAGTTGTTATCTGAAGACACAAACTACATTTTACTGTAAACGAAAAAGAATCTGTCAGGCTTTCGATTCGGAAACCTGAGTCAAATCTGCAGTCTCCTGGAGGAGGAAGGTTGTAGGGCCTACGTTCTTTCATAATGGGTCTAGCCCTTCCCCCTCATCTGACATTTTCTTGTGGAAAACATCTGGTTCAAATGAGCACTCATGGCAGCCTTGATCATCAGAAACCAGAAAGAAAAAATCATAAACAGTGTATAGTACATACAAGGGATGCCAAGAAGCATTGTGCAAAGAGACTGTCAGCAGCAAATTTATTTTCTATGGAAATTTCACCTTTTGGGTGCTTATCTTCTCACTAACTTATACTTATCTTCTGGAGAACAGCCAAGCCCCCCTCAAGCACAGGGGTGAGCCTTTGTCCCACTTTGCCCAACCTTTGAGATGGATCTGCAGACCTATTCTCTAATTCATGACTTTCCCGCCACTTCATCCAAATTCACTGAAAACAGTGGATAGAGTTCTACGGACCAGCACTTGCTGCTTAGAGTATCAGTGAATATTTTGTTTATCTAGGATGATAGCTCCTAAGTGAGTAGGACAATTTTGACTAGCCCTGTTCTCCTGGCGGGCTTCCCAGGTGGCACCACCCCAGGTGGGTCAAGAACCCACTTGCCAATGCAGGAGACCCAAGAGATGCGGGTTCGATCTCTGGGTTGGGAAGATCCTCTGGAGGAAAGCATGGCAACCCATGGCAGTATTCTTGTCTGGAGAATCCCATGGACAGAGGAGCCTGACGGACTACAGTCCATAGGGTCACAAAGAGTCGAACACAACTGAAGCAACTTAGCACACACACATGCACATTCTCCTGGACTTACATCCAGGGATGGAACCAGACTTCTGATATATATCAGAAGTTTATAGTCTTAGAGTTTACCAGAGTAGAATAGAAGAGAAAATTTGTGAGTAGGTAGTTTTTGGAAGGATAGGGGTTTGTGAGAAGGTTAGGATGATCCAATAATTGATACTATGGAATATCAGGGGCCTTAGCAATTTGTAGGGAATTCCAGACGTGCAGGAGGTATCTCGTAGGGTATTTGCCTTTCCATAGACTAGGAAAGAGAAGAGAGGGAAAGTGGATACAAGTTGGTTATTGGAACTTTAATGGAGCCTTATGATGGTTGTCAGGGGCAGGAGGCAGAGGTCAGTTTGGAGACATTTCAGAGTACTGAATAAGATGTTAGAAGTTTTCAGGATTCAAAGAGAATGGTTGTCAGGAAGTAAGAGAGAGTTGTTCACTTTGTGTTTTAATCTCCTTTACCACTTCTCATCTGCCTTGTCTGTGTGTTACTTATCTCAAATTGAAGGTATATCTCTGGAGATTGAATACTGGGAAAAACATGAAATATAGAGTCTGAAGACCTTTGAGTTCAGACCTCTCTGAACTCAACCTTTATGATGGCATATGTTTACCACAGGGTTTGGCGTGAAATAAATGGGATAATCTAGGTCAAGTGGATTGGGTAGAACAGTGGCCAAGTGACCAGATGTCTTGGAATGAGTGGGATAGTCTTGGATTTCAGCTTCCTATTCTGTATCCAGTTCACTTTACTGATAGAGCTTTCTATTACCCTGATGTCTGGAGTGAATAAATCTTTATGAACTAGACACCTGTGGTAACTTTTATCAGTGGTTAAAACAGAATTCTTAAGCTGTATTTATATGTTTAAGTAGCATTATAATGGCAGAGCTACTGTGTCTTTGGGACAGTGATTTGGCCTTAGTAAAGTTTTGTCTGTTAAGATTCATCACTCATTTATGGCTAAAGTGTTAGTTGCTCAGTTGTGTCCAACTCTTTGCGACCCCATGGACTGTAGCCTTCCAGCCTCCTCAGTCCATGGAATTCTCCAGGCAAGAATACTAGAGAGGATTGCCATTCACTTCTCCAGGGGATCTTCCCAATTCAGGGATCGAACCCAGGTCTCCCTCATTGCAGGCAGATTCTTCACCATTTGAGCTGCCCAGGAAGCCCATTTTTGGCTAAGAACATCACAAATAATTACTAGGTCCCATAGTGAGTTTTCAGCAATCATTTCCATAGGATCTGCCATGTATCCGGTGCTGTGCCAATGGCACAGAGGTGATTGAACTAATGGTCCTTGTGTTTAAGGTGTCCTCAGACAGTGGCTCAGAGGGTAAAGCATCAGAAGGAAATGGCATCCCACTCCAGTACTCTTGCCTGGAAAATCCCATGAACTGAGAAGCCTGGTAGGTTACAGTCCATGGGGTCACAAAGAGTCGGACATGACTGAGCAACTTCACTTTCAGACCAGTAGGACAGACTGGGATGAAAATAATTGACTGTAGAATAAGATAAGTTAAGTGCTATTCTATTGGTATGAATCAAGTAGAAAGAGAAAATAATTCCTTTGGAAGATCAGGGAAGTACTCATAGAGGAGGGAGTGGATGGCTGGTGTTTTGAGGGATGAATATGATCGTGTTCAGCAAAATGTGGATTATAAATATAGTGATATTGGAAATGCACTATAACTGAAGTGCCACCAGATAGGATAAAGTATACCTTTTGGGTTTGTGGATGGCAGATGGATGATCCTATTGCGTTTATTCTTTATCTCTTTCCCTACTCATGAGAAAGTCCTTGTCTAGCAAAGTGATCAGTGTTTGCAGTCTTGGAAACAGGCGTTAGATACTTCCTTCTCTGGAAGGCAGATGGCTTTTTGATCTAAGTGAAGTTATCAGAGGCAATGTGGTATAAACGAGCAGAGGACAGGCTATGAAACAAAATTCTAATTCCACCACTTAAGAGCAGAGTGTCTTTTGACAAACCGCACATATTCCCAGTGACTTTGATATCTCTATGAAATAGGATTAAGAATAGCACTGACTTTACAAAGTTGTTGCCTCAAGTGCACTAATAAATATGAAAGCGTTTTGTAAAATGCTGTGAAAAGATATAAATGTTACTGTTTTCTTGAACACATCATCTAACCATTTATTTATGTAGTTGTATATATTGTGCAGAGCTGCAGAGATAGAGGACCCATCTTCTGGGGAAGCAGAATCAGAATTCCAAATCGGCTCCAAAGCAGGGAGACTAAAGCCTTAAGTTCTCACTAGGCACCCTGACCCGGAAGAGTAGACATAGGATCCTGCCTCTGTGTTCTTCCAGTGACCCTGTTTGCTCTTCAGCTGGGTAAAAAGCAATTTGGAAAGGGGAAGTAGATTATGCTCTCAAGAAAGAAATTACTTTTTTTTTTTTTGCTCTTTGGAAATGTTCCTTTTTTTAATTTTGAGCTCCAAATATGAACAATCCAGCTGATTCAGATCCCTAGAGTAGCCCTAATCACAGAAACACTGTGACAACCACAGATATTAAAAACATACCCCAGTTTAGGCAACCAAGGTAAGGCAAATACAAATAGTCTTATATGAAAAGAAAATTCCCCTATGCAAACCTAGAATGTCATTGCATTTAACATTAAGGAAGTAATAACAGGACTTGTTTACCACAGGGACATTTCAAGGAGATAGTCTTCTGGATATAGGCAGTAGAAAGAGAATAATGAAGAGCAATCTTGTTTCTGGAAAAGTAAAATTGGGAGATTATATTAACATCATATTTTAAAAATTTTTTTAATTTATATACAATAAAGGGTATGATTTGATGCGTTTTGATAAACATGTACACCTAAAAACCACATTTTCATCACCCCCAAAAGTTCCCTCATGTTACCTTGCAGTCAGTCCCCTCCCACAGCCTCAGGCAAACACTGATTTGCCTTCTGATGCTGTAGCTTTGCTAAAGTTTCATTTTAATTCATATTTTGCTGGATAATGATGATTTTTTGCAGAGATGATGATTATTGGACATTGGCAAAATTTAGGATTAGAATCCTACCTCCTTTAGAAAGTACAATTCCAGGAATTTCTCTGAATCTCAGTTTTACCATATTAATAAGTATAGTAACAACATTTCTGTGTACCTCGAAAGATTGCTATAAAAATCCAAAGAGATAATAGATGAGAATTAAGTAAGAAGTTGAAGGATTATTTAGCAAATATTAAAGCTAATCAAAAAGACGGCACTTCTAGATATAAGCCATTTTATGGAGTAATTTCCATGCCAGAGCTCATGTGGTGCCTGTGCAGACCCATGAAGGCAAATCTTCCTCACAGTAGAGAAAATTGTCTTTGAAATAGTTGGCTCATGGGCCAAGAATTCAGTCTCATGTCTTTCTAGTTAACCATAGAGGACTATAACTCAGCTGATATATATGAGTTAACATCAGATTGATCATATAAATCACACTGAGTATGAATATGATATAAAATATTCTTTTTTTTTTTTTTGCTGTGTTCACGATGCTTTCTCACAATAAATTAAATAGTTTGCTTCATGCACACACTCCCACTGGCCTGGCTCTGAGGAGTGTCAGTTTTACAGTTCCCATTTCACACGGCTAAAACTGAACTCTTCAGATGTCAAGTCATGTGCCGAGGGCTTCAGTGTAGACTATCAACTCCCGTTATATATTGCTGTCGTTTTAAACAAGTGACCTAAGGGCCATTTTTATTGGAAATTGTTTGAGTGGAAGGTAGAGACTAACATATAAACTAAAGCCTCTGACTGAGTTCTAATGTTTCTCTGTGGGCAAGCAACAAGAGAATTGCTTTCCTTGTTGGCCAGAGAAAACAGACCAATTTTATCTTCCCTTTCTGGGAGAGATCACTTTAGACACTTTGTAGACATATTTAGATCTTGCTTATTTCTCTTGGAGGAGCTGTTAGAATGCATAGGTATATGTGTGCACACACCCTCGCTCACAACCATACACACCATGCTGCCATTCGCCTCTGTGTGTGCATATATATATCACATGTAGATGGTGCATTTCCAAAAAAGACAAATGATCACCAGCTGGTCACTCTCACTTCCTCTCATGTACATTTTGTAGCTTCCCCACAGAGAAGCGAAACTAATGGTGGTTTGGAAGAGATTGCGTTTACTGAAGTGGATTCAGCCAAGTGGCTGTTTGTGGATGACCTTTGTCTTTTAGGGGGCAGCAGCAGGAGGAGATATACATTCCTCCAGAATGTCTGATCATGTCTTGTCACAATTAGAATTATAAACCATGGGCCTTGTGAGTGCAGTCATCTGAGACAGTGATAGACCGGGTATCCAAAGACCTGCGACTGAGCGCTGTCTTTAAATATCTCCATACATGTGAAGGAAGCCCTGTACTACTGTGCATCTTTTCCCTCTTCCTTCTGTCTTCCCTGTGAGCTTTTCTTATCCTCAAAGGCACATTGCATCTGTAATGTACACAGTATTCACTTTTTCATCTTTTTCTATTCCTGCTCTGCATTTGGTAGGGAGGTAATAATGACTTGACGATAGAATGAGACCATATCCTGCCTTGGATGAACTGGAATTCTTTGCCAGTGTTGCCAGCTAGAAATATTCTGCTTCAGGGCCATCACTACTGTTAAGAATCTGCTGGAACAATGTGATCAGATACCTTCTCCTCCCAGGTCTCACTCTCTGGTCCCCCTGAGAAGATGGGGCATGAGAGCACTCCCCTGGCTCCAGTCTACACCCTTAATGGGTCTTTCTCCTATTGTGCTGTGTTTTTGAGACCCTGTATTGAAGTCCCTACACCTCTCTCAATTCTTAGCAGCCTGAAGAGTCTTAATGGATACTTTTCTTCCCTTCTTCTTCTTTCCTTCCTTTCTATCTCCCTCTCGCCCTCCCTTTCTTTCAAACAAGAGGGAGTGAACTCATGAATATCTGAAGTGGATTTCATAGAACATAAAATTTCACAAGGGGGATACAGAGGTGGAGTTTTATTTCCTCAGAATCATCACACTTTAAAACATAAACCAGATCATGTCAGTCCCCTACTTAAAACCCACTCATGGCCTCCCACCACCTTTAAATTCAAACCCAGAATCTTTGTACTGGCCTACAAGGCACTGTCTGAGTCTATCTTGCTCACCTTTCTCACTAACCTTCAGCTACATGGGTCTTCTTTGGCTTCTCAGAGCACTCCAAGTTGGTTTCTGTCTCAGGACCTTAGCACCCATCTTTTGCCTGGGACTCTCTGCCCTGCACTCTGTGCTGCCCCAGAGCCACTCAGATCTCTGCCCAAGTGCCATCTCTCAGACAGGCCTGCCCTGACCATCCCATCAGTAGCCCCCACACAGTACTGTTTCCCTTATGTCACTCATCATATCTGAAATGTCCGACCCATCTCTGGTTTTCTTGTATGTTGCTGAACCCTGGCTAGCGTGGGCGCTCCCTCCACAGGGCAGATGGAGGCTTTATTAGTCCTGCTCTGTTATCACCCAGCGGGGCTCCATGAACCTGTAACATGTTACTCAGTGAGGGATGGAATCTGAATTTATTTCTGTCTCTCTTGGCTTTCCCTTCGCTCGCTCTCTCATTTCTTTTGCAGAAACTGCATCATGAACGGCAGTGTGATCTGATGCTGGAGCGCAGGTCCTGGATCAGGGCCCTGGGTTTTGCTGCTCAGTTGATCCTACACAGCTGCCAATTGAAACAGCTGTTCTCGAACGACTCTCTTTTTTTCCATTGGTCAACAAGGAAATCAAAAGGAGGAATAAGTTTCAAATAGTCTGTAAGACTTTACTAGCGTTAAGTCTGGTAATAACTTTCAGTCTTAACTTCCATAACCAAACTGCTGCTTCACTTCGCCTACTTTGTGAGTTACTCTGTGATCTAACCCAGTAGAGGAGATAATGCAGGATATAGACTGCTGTTTCCTTGCGGCTTTTCAGGTGGCCCTGGTGATAACCCGCCTGCCAATGTAGGCAGACATAAAAAACGTGGGTTCAACCCCTGGGTTAGGAAGATCCCCTGGAGGAGGAAATGGCAACTCACTTCAGTATTCTTGCCTGGAGAATCCCATGGACAGAGGAGCCTGGCGGACTATAGTCCATAGGGTCACAAAGAGTTGAATATGGCTGAAGTGACTGAGCACACGTGCGTGCACACACATCACACACACACACACACACACACACACTGCTGTATCCTCAGATATAGTCAAAGAAAAGTACTTGTGAACTGGAAGGGGAAGATGGTTCAACCAGGGACCATTCATAGAGGAGGCCAAGTACCAGAACTGAGTGCCTAGCTTTAGGTGTTTCTTGTTTGAAATTTGAGAATAGAGGGATAGCTTCTTAGGACTTTGCTAATAGAGGGATTCTCTTTTTGTTTGTACTAAGAAATTATCTCTGTAACTTCCCACAGACATAGGCTGAACTCCCGGGTGACCCTGGCCCTGTAATACGTTCTTACAGCAGGATTGCCTAGGCCTTGTGAACTCTTGGAAAGTGTAATGGAGCTTGTCTCGTTGGTTTTGCTGGAGATATCACATTTAGGTCACAGGGGTTCAGCTGGTCTTTGGCTGCTATGCCGAGCAGTTTTATGGGAATAGCTGTATAATGCTAACATCTGTAGGCTGAGAGCTTGACGAAGACATCACCCAGATTGCCTGGGAAAGCTGCTTACTTTGGGAGCTCATTCTTTATAGGTTAAATATATGCCCCTCCTCTTTCCCCCTTGCCTCTACACAGTCACCCAACCTTCCCATTTCCATCTGTAATGGTGGATGAGCTCTGTCCATATTTGCTTGTCACCTTGCACTACACATTTTTGGCAATTTAGGAGGCCAAGCAAAGGCCCTTGGCTTTTGAACTTTTCTGCTTTCTTGGTGTTTCCACATGAGATAAGATGTTAAAGGGATAGAGGATTTCTCTTTAAAGATTTCTGGTGTAGAGATAGGGAACTGACTGATACTCACATGCCTGCTGCCTCAGCACCTTCAAGTCCATATTTCTCCTTTCCCATGAAGCCTCTCTTGCCCATTTTGTTTAAAATCACAGCCTGTTCTGACACCTTTTACTAAATCCCCTTTACTCTGATTTGTTTCTCCTAGAAATGATTAGTCTTGGACATGATGTATTCTTTACCACTTACTGTGTTCATTGTATGCCTCTGTTGTCTGCCATAAAATAGATTCCTCAAGGGCAAGGATTTCTAGCTGTTTTACTCACTGTGTATCTGAAGAGCCTAGAATGGTGCCTGGTGTGTAGTTAAGTCTTGATACAGAGTCCTTTTATGAATGAGCTAACAGCCCAGCAAAGGGAGAGATGATGTAGTGTCGTGATGAAAAGCTTGAGCTTTGGAGTCAAATGATCCTGGATTTGAACCCCAGCTTTGCGACTTACCAGCTCTATGTCTTCAGAAAGTGATTTAAGCTCTCTGAGTCTCAATTTTCTCATCTGTAAAGTAAGAATTGTAGCACTAACCTTGGAGGTATGTTGTAAAGATCGGAAGAGAGAAAAAGGCAACATGACTTGACGGTTATGAGACAAGGCTTTGCATTCCTGTAGACCTGGAGTCTGGGCTTTACCTTCAGGTACTGGCTCTCCCAGTACCTTGTGCAATTTTTAGATAAACTCTCTAAGCTCACCTTCTTCTCATGTCAAATGGATATCATATCCTGGCCTACCTCATAGGATAGTGGTAAGAAGCTAATCCGTATGAAACTCGTAGGAAGGGATCCGTTAACTTGAATGGTTTGGAGGATGGTGATAATAATGTTTGTAAAGTTAGCCTTATTGCTTACACAAAGTAACTGCTCAATAAATGGTAGGTTTGGGAAAAGAGCATGCTTGTAGAACCTTGGGACTCTTCTAAGTTGATGTGGCCATTTTCTTTGCATTCCACTTCTTCAGGGAGAGTAAAGCACATGCTTGTTATCTTTGTAATGTACTTGTTTCAACTTACAATGGAACAGCGAACATTTTTTATGTGCCATAGCCCCTTCTTTGATCTGTAATCAATTCTGTTTGGATTTCAAGGGTTATTTTTGAATTTTTCATTTGAGTTGCCACAGGGGCACTGCTCCACCCGGTGATCTTCAGGGGGACTTCATATAACTTGGGTGTTGAGTCAGCACATTTGCAGCCAATGGAATTGGCTCCAGCAGCTGTGGGTTTGGGAGACTGTGCCGTTTCCAGGGTTCCATCAGCTTCCACCTGCTTTTATGAGAGATGCTTCCTCCCACCTCTAATCTTCACTTGCAGTATGAGTCTCAGCAAGACACTTCACATCATCCAAACCCTTTAACTGTATGCTTCCAGTGGGAATCCATGTGACCCTGGCCAGATTATTCAACCTCACTGTGTTTTATTCTCCACTGTTGTAAATTAACAATGGAAATAAAAACAGAATGTTTCCACACCACAGGGTTTTGTGAGGACTGAATGAGTTATTCTGTGTAGTATTAGTCGCTCAGTCGTGTCTGACTCTTTACAACCCCATGGACTCTAACCTGCCAGGCTCCTCTGTCCATGGAATTCTCCAGGCAAGATTACTGGAGTGGGTAGCCCTTCCCTTCTCTAGGGGATCTTCCCAATTCAGGCATTGAACCCAGGTCTCCCACATTGCAGGCAGATTCTTTACTATCTGAGCCACCAGGGAATCCCAAGAATACTGGAGTGGGTAGCCTTATTCTTTCTCCAGGGGATCTTCCTGACCCAGGAATTGAACCAGGGCCTCCTGCATTGCAGGCAGATTCTTTACCAGCTGAACTACCAGAAAAGCCCTATTAGGGCACTTTGAACGTACTCAGTAATGTTTATTATTATGTTTCTTTATAAAAATCAGAATATCCTACTATTATATTTATGAACATTTCCTGTATTTAGAAATCTCTTGGTACTTCAGCTTCTCCTCACAGTGCCCTGTGGGGTCCTGAAAGTGCGTGGTGAGGAGTATCTTTGCTTGAAAAGAGCCACAAGTGTCCACTGCATCTTCCTGGAAGTGGTCAGACACAGTTGCCTCTCCACTGTTTAGTGTAATGTAGGGAAATAATAAGGATTCACTGGGTTGTTGTGAAAGTGCCCAGGGTCCTGTGGTGAATGGACACTGCAGCTGGGGCAGCTTCTGAGGAGGAGGCTGCTGGCCAAAGTCTGGCAGTTTGACAAGGTGGGCTTTATCTGGTGACCTGGCCTTGGCCCACATTTTGACCCAGAGCTTGTCACACTCAGGAGGATCTGGCCTGTTCTTGGTCCCAGAGCTCAGAGGGACCAAATTAGGAAAGTAGAGTGCCAAATTATTCATTTTGTAATGAAAAAGAAAGCTGTTCTATTCAATGAAGAGCCACGCCTGTCTATCTAGCATGTTTCCCCTTTAAGGCAAATTATAAATGAGAAATCAAGTTATTGGCAGATTCTTTGGTAAGTATGGAATTGATCAAGGGGTTAAGTGATTCAGAAGGTTATGGTATCAGGAGCTGTTAGCCTGCTGCGTCCATCCCCACAGTCCAGCCCTCCTTGTCAAGTGATCTATGCTCACAGAGAGGGGAGGGGTCCCAAATACCAGGGGCCTGGCAGCTTTAGTTGGGTTTGGAATCAGTACTGCCACCATTTGTTTCTCTGACTATCCTTTAAAAAAAAAAAATGAAGTATTGTTTCTTTACAGTGTTTTATTAGTTTCAAGTGTATAGCAAAGTGATTCAGTAATACACACACACACAGAATACTTGTATATGTATGTATATTCTTTTTCAGATTCTTTTCCATTATAGGTTAGTCTAAGATATTGAGTTTAGTTCAGTACAGTAGGTCTTTGTTTATCTATTTTATATATAATAGTATGTATCTGCTGATCACAAACTCCTAATTTCTCTCTTTCCCACCACCTCCCATGATTCCCTTTGGTAACTATAAATTTATGTCTGTGAGTCACTTTCTGTTTTGTAAATAAGTTCATTTGCATCATTTTTTTTAAGATTCCACATATAAGTGATATCATAGGAAATTTGTCTTCCTCTGTTTGACTTACTTCACTTAGTATGATAATCTCTAAATCCATTTATGTTGCTACAAATTGCATTATTTCATTCTTTTTATGGCTGAGTAGTATTTCATTGAATATATTTCTCTTTTACTGTGTGTGAAGCAACACTTATGTTGCTTCCTTGTCTTGGCTATTGTAAACTGTGCTGCCATAAACATTGGGGTGCATGCATCTTTTTGAATTAGAGTCTTTTCCAGATATATGCCCAGGAGTGGGATTGCTGAATTGTATGTTTTATTTTTAATTTTTAAAGGAAACTTCATACTGTTCTCCATAGTGGCTGTACCAATTTACCTTTCCACCAACAGTAGGAGGGGTTCCCTTCTCTCCACACCCTCTCCAGCATGTATTTTTTGTGAACTTTTTGATGATGGTCATTGTGACTGGTGTGAGGTGATACCTCACTGTAGTTTTGACTTGCAGTTCTTTAATAATGAGCAATGTTGAGCATCTTTCCATGTGCCTGTTAGCCATCTGTATATCTTTAGAAAGATGACTGTTTAGGTCCTCTGCCTCTCACTATCCTTTTTATTAATTTTTGGCTGACAAATGTCTTCCCCACGTCATTCTGATGTATGTTTTAATTTACATTTTGTCTTTCATCGGAGTGAAACATACTGTTTTATAAATCTAATAATCGTATAATACTTATATTGAAAAACAGCATGTCCCACCCCGTGTCCACTTCTCCCCTTTGATTCTTTCTTTCTGGTAGCAGGCACTTTCAAATTATTATAGCATAATTGTGTTTCATTCTTTCCTTGATGATTCTGCTAGTTACTCCCACATTTCTAAATTGTATATTCAAATTACTATTTTTGATTTTCCTATTGAAGATGACATCTGTGGAAATGACCACTGAAAACTTATTTTCTCTTCCTTCTTGTGTGCTTATATCTTATATATTTAGTTAAAATCATATTTAACACTTACATTATTATGCCAATGGTAAGCTTCTAAAATGTACCATTATTATGTTTCCTTACTTCCTCTCTTGTATGTATTTTTAATTTTGTCTCTGGAACATATTTCTCCATCCACCCTGCCTCTTTAAATTGATAAGGGCATTTGAAACCATAACTGCTATGCCTTTACCACACCTAGTAAAATGAACAGTTCATTAAATCCCGTAATACCCAGCCCATATTCAAATGCCCCTGATTGCCTTGACGGTGTCCATTTATAGTTGTTTAGTTTGAATAAAGATCTAAATAAGGTCCACAAATTGTATTTGGTTGTTACATTCCCTTTCTTTTAATCTGTGACACTCCCTCCAGCTTTATTTGTGACATTGATTCATTGGCGAAATTGAATATAGAGTGCCATATTTTCTAGTGATTGGCTGATGGCTTTGTCATGGTGTCATTTAACTTGTTCTTCCACATCCTATAAACTAGTGGTTATTAGATTAGGGTTTGGATTTTTTCGGCAAAATATTGTATAGGTGGTGCTATGTACTTGCAGTTTTATTGTCATACGGAAATAATGTCTGGTTGTACCGCCTTTAATGATGATTAAATTGATCAGTGGATTCAGAGGATGATAGCCTCATCAGTCTATTGCTAACTTCCCTATCAGCTTTTGACCTTATGGTTACCTAATGGTCATCTACTGAAGATTATTGCCTAGATCCATTATTTTATGGAGCACATAGCCTGTCCTTCTGCTGTGTAATTCTGCTTTGAGCCAGTAAGTGCTGATTATGCAGTTTACTCCCAGAGGGTCGTTTTATTTTCCTTATTCCCAAGTCTAGGTTGGGGTCAAGGGGACTTCTGTGTGACTCACATGTACTACTAAATAACTGACTAAATTTACATGAAATAAATGTGCTTATATGTTATATGGATTAATGTTTTTATCTGAACCATAGTTGACCTTTACTGTTGGCTTAGAGAACATAAACAGAAAAGTGGAAAAGTTTGTCAGTCATGTTGAAACGCAACTGACAGGGAAAAAAAATAGATTTTTTTAAGGAGTGGAATAAATCAGAGGACTCTGCTTTGGCTCAAAATGCCTTTTTTCTCCAGGGTAGGAAAACTCTGAAATCGAATGGGGTCTCTTCTGCCCATGAGGGAATTGAAGGGAAACTACCAGAATGGTCTCTGATGCAGTCATTTGAGGACTTTTTGGTTGTTGTTTTGTTTTAGTTTTCACTCTGCTAGTTTGCTAAGAAGTCTTTCATAAAGATTTTTCCTAAACCCTGTTGCATATGAATTAGGGCTTTTCCTTTCCTCTGTAATGGGGCCTGATACCCTTTGATGTGTTTTAGCAGAATTTAACTTCTAAATACAGTTTGAAACTTAGCTCTACAGTTTGAAACACACATACACATATGCCCTTGCCCCCCCGCCCTCCTGCAGTGTTTGTTTTTTCACTGCAAGACCCTTTCCTGTAGGAACTAACTTCCATGGCAGGATGGTACTGTGGAGACCCCTTGCCATCTCCTTCCTGAAAGGTCAGGATGTGCAGGCGTGAGAAGTTGTATGAAGGGGGGAAGTTTTCTCCAGTGTCTCTTAGCTGGGAGATCAGTTTCCATTTTTTCAAGTATCTCCTTTTCAAGACAGATACATTCCTGATATAAATGTCTGGTCTGTTACTGTAAAGAGATGCAGATTGACTACGTTTTGAGTGACTCCTAGTATTCCAGTTTAAGACCCTCCTCTGAAATATGCTGCAGATCCCAATTCTTACAATATTGGGGCCTCTTTTGCCATTTGGAATGACCTTTCACATAACTTTCAATGACCAAATGATGCCTGTGTTTCAAGGCCCAGATCAAATGACACTTTCCCTGAGTCCCCCAGTGAGAAGTCATGTCACCCCATCTTCTAGACTCCTGCATGACAAGGATTGTTTATTTGCTCCCTTTCATTCTAGTTTGCTCATCTACTCATATTACTTCCCCTTTTTAACAGGAAAATAGCCGTCTTATCATTTTGTTCTGACCATAGTTAGTATTTAATAACCAATTTCTTAACATTTAAAGTTTTAATAATTAATAAATTACTTGAGTAATATTATTTTGTCAGATATTCAGCTTATATTTCAACTATGCTTCAGGTATCTATGGGGGAAATCTGTCAGTCAGATGTAGAGCCAGATATTCTATTTCAGAAGAGGGAGGGAAAGAATGTGTAGAGGAATTAACATGGAACTTGAAGATTCAAGACCCACCTGTACCACTTCAGAGTCATTGCTTTAGAGCAACAGGTCAGATACATCAATAGGGGTCCTATCCGGAGAAGGCAATGGCACCCCACTCCAGTACTCTTACCTGAAGAGTCCCATGGACGGAGGAGCCTGGTAGGCTGCAGTCCATGGGGTCACTAGGAGTCGGACACGACTGAGCGACTTCACTTTCACTTTTCACTTTCATGCCTGGAGAAGGAATGGCAACCCACTCCAGTGTTCTTGCCTGGAGAATCCCAGGGACAGGGGAGCCTGGTGCTGCCGTCTGTGGGGTCACACAGAGTCGGACACGACTGAAGCGACTTAGCAGCAGCAGCAGCAGCAACAGGAGCCCTATCTGGTAACATGAAGATCTGCAGCCAAAGTGACTTAACACTTATTTAAAATTCAGTTCTTTAGAGAGAGCTGTACAGATTTCTGAGCAGTGGTAGATGGTACAGGGATGGGGTCTAGTGCAGGCAGGGAAAGGAAGTCTGGGAGGGGTTCCACTCTTGCCGTGCTGGGAAGGATGAGTGTACAAAGGCTGTGGGGTACCTAGGAGAGAGAAGAGATCATGAGGCCTGGAGTGGAAAGCTATAATTATATGCTTTATTATTTAACATCCTTTCAGTCTTGCCCCGGACCTGCCTAGTCCCAGATGTGGCTTTCTCTCACTTATTTCCTCTGTCCTCTCGTGGGAACTCCTTGGCTGAATTATGAATGGGACCACTTTGATAAACCATGATAGCACTTATAATGAGCCTCATATTAATAATGGAGGACTGCCCTCAGAGAGACCATAGAAGTTCTAACACTATATAGATAGTCATCTCTCTAGAGAGGTGAAGTAAAGCCAAGATCCCATTGTACTGGTCTTCACAACTCCACAAGAAGCTCCTATTTGTTTCAGAAAGACCTGAGACCCAGAAATATCTGAGACCCAGCTTTTTCATGGTTGCTGTTTCTTTACCATCAGTCTGCCTCTCTGCAAGGTACCCTCCCCATTAGGATCAAAGAATGTAAAGAACATGGGATCTGAAGTCAGAAGACCTGGGTTTGGGTCCATTTATATGCTGTAAACTATAGACTTCTCACTTTTCCTGATATTGAAACAGAGGTAATACCTACCTTATCATTAGATGGTAAGGAGATTTAGATGAGATGTTATAAAGAATTCTTCCCCGTTAAGAAATTATCATATTTCAAAAGCTACATCTTCCCAAGGGTAAGAATCAAAGTCATGTTATGGTCTAATGGCACTTCTTTTTATTAGTGCCTACAATTACCTACACCTCTTGGCACCTTGCTTTCCTCTCCTGTGAAATGGGCAAGAATATTAGTTGTCCAGAGAAGGAACTTATCTGGAGTGGAAAATGTGCAAGGTAGACTTAGGACTGGTGAGTTACCATTATGCTAGTTCTAATACCACCAGTTTCGTTTCTTCCAGCAGGATTTAGAATGCCACAGCAGTCTTCCTGGTGCCATGCTTGAACCTGGTATATCTGGTTGAAAGAGTGACTTTGGGCAGCTGCTTGCTATAAACTAGGCACACTATTGGGCTTCCCTGGTGGCTCAGACAGTAAAGAATCTACCTGCAATGCAGGAGACCTGGCTTTGATCCCTGGATTGGGAAGATCCCCTGGAAGAGGGCATGGCAACCCACTCCAGTATTCTTGCCTAGAGAATCCCATGGACAGAGGAGCCTGGCAAGCTACAGTCCATGGGGTCTCAAGAATCAGACATGACTGAGCGACTAAGCACACAGGCACGTTATTAAATATGTTTATCCTCAAAGTAGAAGAATAATATCATCTACCCCATAAAATTGCAGTGAGGACTGAGGAGGTTATGTAAATAGGGTGAGTGAGGTATGTGGCACCCAGTGGGGACACAACCCTAGACTATATATTGCTTTTCAGGTTCTACCTTCATCAAATAGCATTTATTAAAAATTCCCTATAAGACATGGTACTAGGTGTTTTTACTTTAAATAATAGAGGGCTAAGGGAAGGTCGGGTTGGGGTGAAGGGCGAAGGGAGCCAGTTTATATTTGTTTGTTTGTTCTGTAATAAACAGTGGTAATACTGCCTCTCCTTTGCCTGGTCCCAAGCCTGCTGAGTCACTGTTCCAGCCTCTTGGCCCCATGATCTCTGGCTGTGTCTATGGAATACAGCGAGACCCACAAGAAACCAACACTAATAAGTGGCAGGTCACTTTGAGGGATTCGTGTTTGCGTTCCTATGCTTGCTCTCCTGGCGAGATAGGAAACCTTTAATAAGACTTTTCCAAAATGATGCTGCATGTGAAATGGGAATTTTTTTCCCCCCTCTGTTCTCCTAACAAATGACCATTTCATGAGGTTTCTTTTCATATTTTTTCCATCTTCTTTCCTGCTTCTCAGTACATTCTACAAAGAGCTTATTCCTCCGCTGGTTACTGATTGATGGTTCTACTCCCTGTGCCCTTTAATTTTGCAATAAACCAACAAGGAGTTGAGACCACAAACTTAAAGAGGATTGACTTATTTATTTGACTGGATTCACTGGAGCAACAGGGAGACTTAGTCATTTCAGTGTGGTCCTGGGGAGGGCAGGAGGAGCCCATGAGAAGGAACACTGTGTAAATAACCAGATAGAAGAAAACTTGCTTGTCCTCCCATTCCTGGACACCCGTTTCCAGCAGTGATCCCTCCCAGACCTTCGTGGGAGCAGGAAGTCTTCCACGAGACTTGCCCACAGCTTCAGGATTCTGAATTCACTGGGACTCTAGATAATGTGGAAATGATAGCACTACCCACAGGTCCTGTGTCTCTTCTTTTCAGAGAGATCATGGTGCCCTTAAAGAGCTGCAGGAATATCCACAAACCTGCCAAGGCCAGCAGTCTTTCAGACCTAGCCTCTTGACTGGATGATTTCGAAGACCCAGAACAAACCTCTCTCCCTACTACCTCCATCCCAGCAGTGTCTTCACCATAAAACTGGGGCCTCCAGGATTCAGAGGCACTAATACACTTTGTGAATTGATAACAAAACATAATAAGAATCAGTCATTTCTCACTTAACACCACCATTGTATGGAGTCACCATGCTGAAAATAAATGCAAACATCATTTCAAGTAGGAAAATAACAAGCTTCTTGAATGACTCATGTGAATAATCCTTAGTAAACTAAAGAGAACCCTTGTAGGGTATTTAAAAACGTAAACTATAATGGAAAAGAATCCAAAAAAGTATTTGTATTAATATATAACTGAATCACTTTGCTGTACATCAGAAACTAACACAACATTGTCAATCAACTATACTTTAATTTAAAAAAAAATGAAGAGTAAAAAAACAAAAGACCACATAGACATTATTATCATTTAGATTTAAGGATTGCTCCATACCCAGTGCTGCTCTCTAAGAATTGACGTGAGGCTGGAAAGACAAATGCCCAAATGGAATTTGTCCCAGCTGTGAACTCCTGCTCCAGATCCATGTTGTTTGCGGCTCTCCCACTTTTAACCAACTAACTGCCTATTCTTATTCTGCTCTTATGTGGCAGCCTTTCTTCTGAAACTCTTGTCATCGCATTTTAGCAGAAGTGAAAATACTAGCAAAGTGGCTAGAGGCCAAGACAGAAATAGACTCCAGGAGTCTGTGTCCTTTCTCTCGCCATACCTGCTAGAGCATGGTTCCTCCCTGGCCTGAAGATTCAATATTTCCAGCTCTACCAGACAGCAGTCAAACAGTCGACTGCTTTTTTCCTGCCACTGAAAGCTTGTCTTATTCTCAAACGTTTTGTACAGTTTTCTTTTACATGTGATTTTGCTTTAAACAGCACAGAACTTGGTCAGTGTTATATCAGCAAATGCCTGGCTCTGAAGAAATTAATTGACAAAGATCCATGAGGCTGTGAGTTTTCATGTTGAGAGTCTTTTATGTGGTAGAACCAGCGTAGGCTAGAGGGCCAGACAGATCTGGTTTGAATCCGGCTCTTCCACGTGCTAGCTATTTGGTCTCAGAAAATTGCTCAATTTCTCTAAACCTCAGTTTCCTCATCTTCAAAACTACGATAATAATGTTTACTTCACTGGGGGTATGAGGATGAAATGAGCTAATGTATGTAAAGTACTTGGTACAAGGTCTGATCTGATACATAGGAAGTGCTCAGTAGATGCTAGTTTCCCTGCCTCTCCCTCCCCTTCTTTAGAAACACATAAAACCTCATAGCATTTACACTGAAGGTTGAAAGATAAGAATAACACGGATGACATAACTAGGGAAAAATTCTCATACTGAATTACTTGGTACTGATTCTAGGGTGGGAGTGTTCAGAACTGAGAAATCAATGTCAGCTAGCATAGTTAGGAAGGAGTTCATGGAAGAGGTAAGATTTAAATTGGCCCCAGAAAGGTGGAAACTTAAAGAAGAGGAAAGGGCTTATTTCAGACTGGGGCACTTGGGGTGGGGTCTATAGTCCAAGTGAGTGAACTGTGAAAAATATAGAGATAGAATATAGAGGTCACAAGCCTCAATTTTTTTCACTGGGAAAATTGAAGTGGATAGAATAAAGAGCTAACATTTTTTTAGGCACCTGCTAGATTTTAGGCACTGTCTTAAGTGCTTTGTATCCAAGTCATTTATCCCCACAATAGATATGATTGTTAACTCAATTACAGAGTTGAAGAAAGGCAGAGAGAGCGTAAGTATCTTACCTGAAACTATCCAGCCAGTAGGTGGTGGAACTGACATGAAAACCCAGGAGGTCTGACTGCAGAGCCCACCCTTCTGACACACGGCAGCTGCCTGGGTTATTTTTTGGCTTCCCTCACAAGGTAGTAAGGGTCAACTGAGACCATTCTGTGAACAAACTCTGAAAAATCTAAAGTTTCATGCTTGTGGAAGATGGCGTGATTGTACTAGTTAATGATGTCAAGTGAGAGGTGAACAAGATGGTAGAAAAGAAAATTTCAGGATGGTCCACTCGGGTGACAGTGGGCAAGCTCAGCGGCCCTGTGTCCCCTCATCCCCTCTAGCAACACAGACGCCTGACACCACCTCACCTTTCCTCCCGGGTCAGTGCTCCAGGTGGCCATTCCCAAGCCACCAGAGTGGGTATGGGAGACTCGGGCCTATTCGTCATCTGGCATTGAGTGTGACCTGCCAGGATATCCGTTTTGTGGGCCGGTAGCATGTGATCGGTAGTTGGCTTCTTAGTGGCCATGATGGAAGATCTCCACTACGTGGCCTTGCCTTGGAAGGAAGTCTGCTCCTCCTCACCATGTAAATATTTAACGATTTTAATGTATTTATTCTGGGCCTGTTCTTCTTGTGTCTCTCTCAAGTTGACTCTGTTTAATCAAAGTTGATTACTGTTTGCCTTTATTGATATCATGTATTTAAGTTATAGACACAGACAGCATTGCTTCAGCTCCCAGCCACTACCCCACCCTGCACCTTTTGTTTTTAAATAACACCTTACACAATATCCCTTCCTTGAGGACGTCGTATAAATAGTTTTTGTTCAAGAGCATATCTGATGAGGCTGCTGCCTTGGAAATTTGTTCCTAGGCAGACCTTTTGACCTCCTTTTTAACAGACAGTGAGTGACCTCTGCTCCCATTTTATGCCACAGATTCCCTCTGGAGATAGAGTTGAATGCACACATCCATTTACTGAGTTTGGAGAGCCCTTGGTTAGCCTGCCATTTGCCTCTGTGCAACAGAGAAACAAGGAGTCAGACCAGTGTTGGCTCATCCCGCTTTGGAGGTTCCTCAGAGGCCCCTCTGGGCTTTAGCCTCTCCCTCCTCTAAGCCACTGTAGGCGTGGTGGGGCCTGGAAAGTAGCCAGGTCAGTGTTTATCAGGCTGGACTCCCCCAAGAACTGTATTTTCTGACCCCCCAGGGAGCAAGTGACTCAACAGGAGTGTTTTCTTGATCTCAGATCAGTCTAAGGAGGGGAAATCAGTTAATAGCAGTCGTCTGTGATGGACTGATCACAAAACTGTGTCTTT